>NC_044366.1:6722082-7005686 GCF_007364275.1 Archocentrus centrarchus
CATATGATGAGCATAGAGCAACTGAGTTAAATTGAACTGGACTCTGTGAAAGACTGTCTGCACTGTGTTCCAGATACATTGCTATTCTGGAGGACTGATGACCTGATATATGAGTTTTGATATTGTTATATATAAATATGTAACCGCTTAGATAAAAATCTAATGCCCAAGATATATTTTGTTCAAAAAAAAACAACACAATCATACCCTTTCCTTGATCCGCTGATATTCTTATATGCAGCTGCTACATATATTCTCCTCCCGCTCCACTCTACCTCCCAGTAACAGCACCTTGTCAGACTCTCTCAACTCAGAACCCGATACTATCTAATGAATCTGTCTGGATGTTTGGAATAACACTGATGTTGATTTTTCTGTTCGTCTTAGATAATAATCAAGTGAATATTTGAAAATCCAGTTCGAGTCTTGGGCTCTGTTTTTTTTTACTTGAATCACTGATCATGATTCTTGTTCACTGCTCACAAAAAATGTCCTGTAGCACATTTCTGGTCTCTGACACAGCTGCTGTGACACCCTCAAAATATCTCAGAGGTCAGATGTTGATACTTGATGGATCTTTACTCTGTGAGGGGTAGTTGTGCAAAAAATCACTATGTTCATCTGTACGAAAAGAGCTGCTTCAACACCCTGTCAATTCTCTTCAGCTCTTCCTCCAGCTTCTCCTGAAGCTCTTTTGCTCAGCTCATTTCAGTTTCTTGGTGGGATCTGACCTGCTGCTTCACAACAGAGATTCTTTCCTCAATGAGATAGATCAGGCCCGTGGAGATCTTCCCACTGCCCTTCACTGTTTTATCAGCAGAGTGATTGGTCCTGGGTTTTCTGCTGGATATTTTGTTGACTCACCTCAAGGTTTTTCTGCATCTGAGTCCTTTCTGCTGCAGCTGTTGTGGCCATTATGCTCATCCACAGAGCAGAAATAGCAGATATTTTGCTAATAAGTAGGGCAGGAAATCTTCATTATCTTACCATTACAACATAAGGTATTCTTCTGGAATTTCTTGAAGGACACCACCAGCTTATATTTCTTTAGATCAATTCAATTTAGGTTTACAGATTTATAGTATATAATGCCAAATCATAATAACAACCACCCCAAGGTGGTATTCTCGAGAAGACTTTCAGTTTTCTTCCAATTCAGAAATTACAGGCCCCATTTTCAGGTCAAGTATGAAGAAGGAGCCAAGAAGAACTTGGAATTCAGTTTTCTTTAGATCCTCCAGCACGTCATACATGTACTGCACCAGCCTCGCATACTTCTCTGTCACTCCTGACTTCCTCATGCAGTAACACAGTTCCTCTCTTGGTACCCTATCATTTGCTTTCTCTTTATCCACAATGACACCGTGCAACTCCTTCTCTGTACCTCTCCATCAATACTCTCAAAGCAATCATTGCATCTGTAGTACTCTTTCTCATCATGAATCAAATCCACCACCTGGCTGGAGCCTCTCTCAGTGGACTTTGCATATTCTCCCTGCATCTGCATGGTTTCTCTTTGGGTAGTCTGGCTTCATCCCACAGTCCAAAGACATGCAGTTAAAGGAGTTAGGTTAAATGGTGATTCTGTCCAGGGTGTACCCTACCTCTTGCCCTATATGCTAGGATAGGCTCCAGCGACCCTGAATTGGATAAGTGGAAGAAAATAGGTGGAGGGATGGATAGGAGGATGGATGGATAGGTGGCTCCTCCGCAGGAGGAGTCACAGGGGTCGGGTGCAATGTGTGTTGGACGGTGGCCAAGGGCGGAGGCCCTTGCAGACCGATCCCTGGCTATCGAGACTGGCTATTGGGACATGGAATGTCACCTCTATGGTGGGGAAGGAGTGTGAGCTAGTGCGTGAGGTTGAGAGATACCAGCTAGATATAGTTGGGCTCACCTCAATGCATGGCCTGGGCTCTGGAACCAGTCTCCCGGAGAAGGGCTGGACTCTGTGCCAGAGAGGCGGCGAGCTGGGGTGGGTATTCTTGTATCCCCCCGGCTTGCTGCCTGTACATTGGAGTTTTCACTGGTGGACGAGAGGGTAGTTTCCCTGCGCCTTTGGGCTAGGGAATGGGTCCTGACTGTTGTTTGCGCCTATGCGCCGAATGACAGCTCAGAGTACCCACCCTTTCTGGAGTTGCTGGGTGGGGTGCTGGAGAGTGCTCCATCTGGTGACTCCATAGTCTTGCTGGGAGATTTCAAAGCTCATGTGGGCAATGACAGTGGGACCTGGAGGGGCGTGATTGGGAGGAACGGCCTGCCTGATCTGAACCCGAATGGTGTTTTGTTGTTGGACTTCTGTGCAAACCACAGTTTGTCCATAACGAACACCATGTTCGAACATAAGGATGTCCAAAAGTCCACATGGCACCAGGACACCCTAGGTCGCAGGTCGATGATCGATTTTGTAATCGTATCATCAGATCTGCGGCTGTATGTTCTGGACACTCGGGTGAAGAGAGGAGCTGAGCTGTCAACTGATTACCACCTGGTGGTGAGTTGGGTCAGGTGGCGGGTGAAGATGCTGGACAGACCTGGCGCACCTAAACGTATTGTGAGGGTGCGCTGGGAACGTCTGGCAGAAGCCCCAGTCCGGGAGATCTTCAACTCCCTCCTCCGGCAGAACTTTGACAACATTCCGAGGGAGGCTGAGGACATTGAGTCCGAATGGACCATGTTCCGCACCTCCATTGTTGAGGCTGCTGCTCAGAGCTGTGGCTGCAAGGTGGTTGGTGCCTGTCGTGGTGGTAATCTCCGATACAGATGGTGGTCACCGGAGGTGAAGGGAGCCATCAAGCTGAAGAAAGAGTCCTATCGGGCTTGGTTAGCCTGTGGGACTCCGGAGGCAGCTGACAGGTATCGGCAGGCCAAGCGGAATGCAGCTCGGGCAGTGGCCAAAGCAAAAACTCGGGTGTGGGAGGAGTTCGGTGAGGCTATGGAAAAAGACTTTCGGACAGCATCGAAGCGATTCTGGCAAACCGTCAGGCGACTCAGGAGGGGAAAGCAGTGCCCCACTCACACGGTTTATAGTGTGGGTGGGGTGCTGCTGACTTCAACTGAGGCTATAGTCGGAGGGTGGAAGGAATACTTCGAGGACCTCCTGAATCCCACTGACACGCCTTCTGTAGTGGAAGCAGAGTCTGGGGAAGAGGGAGATGACTGGACCATCACTGGGTCAAGTCATCTGACCCAGTGATGAGGTAGTCACTGAGGTAGTTAAACAACTCCTAGGTGGCAGGGCCCCTGGGTTGGACGAGATTCACCCTGTTCCTGAAGGCTCTGGATGTTGTAGGGCTGTCTTGGTTGACACGCCTCTGCAACATCGCGTGGAGATCTGGGGCAGCGCCATTGGATTGGCAGACCGGGGTGGTGGTCCCTATCTTTAAGAAGGGAGACCGGAGGGCATGCTCTAACTTTCGGGGGATCACACTCCTCAGCCTCCCTGGTAAGGTCTATGCCAGGGTGCTGGAAAGGAGGGTCTATCCGTTAGTCGAACCTCGGATTCAGGAGGAACAATGCAGTTTTCGTCCTGGTCGCGGAACGCTGGACCAGCTCTTTATCCTCTCAAGGATATTCGAGTGTGCGTGGGAGTTTGTCCAACCAGTCTATATGTGCTTTGTGGACTTGGAGAAGGCATTCGACCGTGTCCCTCGGGGTATCCTTTGGGAGGTCCTGCGGGAGTATGGGGTATCTGGCCTGTTGTTGCGGGCCATTCAATCTCTTTACAACCGCAGTGAGAGCTTGGTCCGTATAGCTGGTAATATATCAGATTCGTTTCCTGTGGGTGTTGGACTCCGTCAGGGCTGCCCTTTGTCACCGATTCTGTTCATAATTTTTATGGACAGAATTTCTAGTCATAGCCAGGTGGTGGAAGGCTTCTTCCTTGGCCTCAGAGTCTCATCTCTGCTCTTTGCAGATGATGCGGTCCTGCTGGCTTCATCAGGGGGTGGCCTCCAGCTCGCAGTGGAATGGTTCACAGCCGAGTGTGAAGCGGCCGGCATGAGAATCAGCACCTCTAAGTCTGAGGCCATGGTCCTCAGCCGGAAAAGGGTGGAGTGCCCTCTCAGGCTCAGGAACAAGTTCTTGCCCCAAGTGGAGGAGTTCAAGTATCTCGGGGTCTTGTTCACGAGTGATGGGAGAAGGGAGCGGGAGATCGACAGACGGATCAGGGCTGCTTCTGCAGTGATGCGGACGCTGCACCGGTCTGTTGTGGTGAGGAGGGAGCTTAGTGTAAAAGCGAAGCTCTCGATTTACCGGTCGATCTACGTTCTTACCCTCACCTATGGTCACGAGCTTTGGGTAGTGACTGAAAGAATAAGATCGCGAATACAAGCGGCAGAAATGAGTTTCCTTCTAAGGGTGGCTGGTCTCTCCCTTAGAGATAAGGTGAGGAGTGCAGCCATCCGGGAGGGGCTCAGAGTAGAGCCGCTGCTCCTCCACATCGAAAGAAGCCAGTTGAGGTGGCATCTGATTAGCATGCCTCCTGGCCGCCTCTTGGGTGAGGTGTTCCGGGCATATCCCACCGGGAGGAGGCCCCGTGGTAGACCCAGGACACACTGGAGAGATTATATCTCTCGGCTGGCCTGGGAACGTCTTGGGGTCCCTCCGGATGAGCTGGAGGAGGTGGCTGGGGAGAGGGAAGCCTGGGCTTCCCTGCTTAGGCTCCTGCCCCCGCGACCCAGCCCCGGATAAGCGGAAGAGAATGGATGGATGGATGGATGGATGGATGGATGGATGGATCAGCTCCTCAAAGTACTCCTTTTATCTTGTCAACACACTGTTCACTCATTACCTTGGCCTCCACTTGGTACATTTCCATCTCCATCCTCAATCACCCTAATCTGCTGCACATCCTTTCCAGCTCGATCTCTCTGCCTAGCAACTGGGTGCAAGGTCCTTTCTCCTTCCTTAGTGTCCAGCCTCGTAATTCACACCTTTTCTTTTGCCTTTGCCACCTTCCTCTTTGTCATACACCTATGCTCCCAGCACTCCTGTCTGTTTTCTTCATCAATTCTTCATCTTCAATTGCCTTCCCTCGCTTCCTCTTTTTGATGTCCAAACCCATGCCACAGACTACCATCTAATGCTGCCTAGTTACATTTTCCCCTGCCACCACACTGCAGTCTCCGGTCTCTTTCAGATTGCACCTTCTACATAAGATGTAGTCCTCCAGTCTGCACCTTCATCCAGTTTTATACATCACCCTCTGTTCCTCAGTCTCCTTGAAGTACATATTCACCACAGCCATTTCCAAAATTTTTGCAAAATCCACTACCATCTATCTTTTCGTATTTCTCTCCTTAACACCTAACAAGCACCTCCTCATCACTTCTGTTCCCTTGACCTACATTTCTGTTGAAGCCTGCTCCAATCACCTCTTTCAATTCCAACTGGCATCCAAACTCCTGACATCCAACTGACAACATTCAACATTACCCGTTTGATTTCCAGCTTCAAACTCATGATCCTGTCTGACACTTGATCACCTCCAAAAAACTATTTGCATACTCTTCCTTCAAGATTACCCCTACTCCATTTCTCTTCCTATCTATACCATGATAGAAGAGCTTGAATCCATCTCCAAAGAACCTGGCCTTTCATTCATTCAACCTGTTCTTCTGCACACACAATATATCTACCTTCCTCTTCTCCCTCATTTCGGTCAATTCTCTCCCTTTACTCTCTCCCTCATAGTCCTTCCTCTCACCTCCATTCTTCTGCTGTTCATTTGCTTTCAGCCTCCTAACATGCCTTCATCCTCTCCTCTTCGTTTGTGCTACTGTTGGCCAAAGATAGTTTCCACCGGGACCCTGTTGGCCAACAGGTTGTTGTTAACCCCAGACCCCAACTGATCCGATATGAAAATCTCATAGTTTATGATTCGTGTATTTGATATGGCAAATATTTTTGCCCTGGATGCCCTTCCTGATGCAACCCATCCCACTTATCCAGCTTTGGGACTGGCACTAGGAGTACATTGGCTTGCAGACTTTTGGAGTTTGAGAGTCAATAAATGTGTGAAAATGACTTGGCACTGTGATGGCTCTTATGCATGACAGAGTGTGGGAAATAAACTTGTGAATGATGCTGTTAATGAAGATCAGGTATGAACTGATCTTTTCAAAAGGGAATGTGGCTGCTACATCAGTTTAAAGCCAACAAACTGTGTGTGTAACATTTATTCAGGGAAGCCCTTCATAACAGGCCTCTTCAACTGCCCCTGTATTAAGCCCCAGTGCAAAACTGCAATTCAACCAGTTGAAATAAGAAGCTGCAGCACACATGTTTGTAGGTAGTGAGTTAGATGATAAAGCATGTATTTGACACTCAATAGGAGTATTTGAAAATTTTTTGTGACTTTGTAGTTTTTACTCCCAAACAACAGTGCATGGTGATGTACTGAAAAGTTAGAATGGAATGGAATCCTGTAGAAGGGGGGGGGGGGGGGGGGGGGGGGGGGGGGGGGGGGGGGGGGGGGGGTATACTTTTTTATCTCCACAGGGAATAAAAAAAATATTTAGCAGAGGCAGGGATGTGCAGATTCAAGGGGGAATGCGATCTGCCCCCTTGGCAGCTCACATCATGTTTGCACCCCACAATAATTATTAAAATATGCTCAAATTGACTCCACCAATATACTGATATACATATAATCTGTGGAGGTGTGTACCACACCCCAAGGTGCTGCTTGACTGCAGTGGTTAGACAGGCTAAAATCATTGTCAAACACTGTGCTTTCACTATTTTATTACTTTCAAATGTATTAAAATTGACCTATTATGCTTTTACACATCATATCTGTATTGTTAGAATGGCGAATGCTCAATTTAAAAATGACCAAAGTTTGGTGTTCGTACAGGTCAGCAGACAGAGCATCCAAAGGCTCTCTTCTTTGTCCTATCACCCCAACTGGTTGCAGAAGAGAGCTGCCGCTCCTTCAGCCTGATTCTGCCAGAGGTTTCTTCCTGTTCAAAGGGAGTTTTTCTTCCCACCGTTACCAAGTGCTTGCTCATATAAAGAGGCTTGAGGCAACAGTTGTTTTTCGTGATTCATAAATAAAATGTATTCAAAAATCAGATTGTTGTGGTTTTACAATGACCCATTGCAACATTTGTTTTTACTGCCCCTAATGTTGTTATCATAATGCAACTCAAATGTTAATTGTGAAAAACTTTTCTCTTTCTGTTGCTGTTAGCCCTGTCTGCTGGGTGAGTACTGTCACAGTTGGAGCTGTGTGCTGGAAAGGGGTGGACCCAAACACAGGATGCGGGAGACAAAATTAAACTAAAAACTGCTTTATTTGCAGGTGACTTGGATAATACAAAAAACTCAAAACACGCAACCCAAAATCTCAACCATATCAGAATTAAACACAAAGCCTGGGTGAAATACTAAGAGGGACAAAACACTAGACAGGGAACACACACAACTAGGGGTAACACTGACAACACCACAACAAGGAACAGAGAAAAACTGAGGGCTTAAATACACACAAGGAAATCAGGGAGAGTAGACACAGCAGGAAACAACAGGTGAAACAAATGAACCTAATAACACAGGAGGAGCAAAACTAAACACAAAGCACAGGGAAACACAAGACTGTCAAAATAAAACAGGAAGTGACTCAAGGGAACAGAGACGCAGACCTGACACTGAATAATGGGAAACACGAGGAACTAGAAAATCAAAACATAACCAAACCCCACAACAATAGAAAAACCCCAGAAGAGAGAAAATAAAGCCATAACAAAACACATTGGGTCAAACGGACCCCAGACCATGACAAGTACATTTCTGTCTCTTAGTCTAATGATGTAGCTTAGGATACTAGTTTATCATTTAGACTTAACTTCTTTTATTAAAAATCCTGGATTCCAGTGAGATACCATTGCACAGGATAAGTCTGGAATAATGCTAGATTTAAAGCAAGTATAAGAACACTGCAATTGAGGAAGCAACAATGGGCAATACTCTTTGAAAACTGCAAACTTGCCTTATTTTCTTGAGATCTTTGAAATCGGTTATTGGTAAATTCACTATGCCAACACCTGCCTGGTACAGGAAGAGGCTATTCAATATAGATCTTGACAAGTGAATGGAGTTACTGCAGCTTGTGTCGGGTACACAATAAAAACTTTTCAGATATTATCTTCATCATCTGACGAAAAAAAAAAATCCCAATGCAATCCTGCACTGTGTGTGCAGGCAAGTGTGAAAGATCTTAAATTATGTCTTCCAGAAAGCCAAGGGAAAATGTGTGTGTCTCTGTGTGTCTGTGTATGTTGCACAGTAATCAGCTATTTTACAATGACATGAAAGCCCAAATGTTTTGGTTGCAATTGCAAATCTTATGTATATGTTCATGCACGCTATACATATAGGCTGCCAGCATGGGTCTGATTGTGTGCATCTATCTATATTACACAGTATATACCAGGCTGAAAGGCTCAGGTGTGGGTATGTAGGTGTAATCAGGCCTTCATTCCCTTAGCTGACAGCTCCTTTACCCTCTGTCTGAAGTCAGCTTCTTTTCGAGGAGCCAATATATTACTGTCTGCCAGGCCACAGAGTCGTCTTTGAAGAGTTTCAGGCCGATCTTGAGATAACCACTAAAACGTCATCCCTGCCAAATCAGAAAGGGACCATGACTCATCTGACACAACATCCAGCTTGTTTTAAACAGGCACAGTTTTTTTCTTTTTTTGGTGGAGGTTGTGTGTGTGTGTGTGTGGGGGGGGGGGGTTCTCCTGTGACATTATGAGTTCTTCCTCTTGCATACACCCTTGCTTACTTTAAGACGTTAGATTTTTATTGTTTTTGATAACATGGCAACACTACATCACCATTATTGATTTCTTATTACTCCTATATCAGCCTCCAATGGAAATAGTTGTCATGTTGTGTATTAACATGTGTAAATCCACAAGGACTCTAACCAAAAGGAGTGATTGCTGAAGGAAAAAGCTAAAGATAAGTTTAAGTTTGAGGCAGACCAATTAATAAATGAAAACTGGTTCTAGCTTGTTCTAAATAAAACCAAATGAATAATTAAATTTGGTTCCAGTTGCATGATTATTGGTTGTCAAGTAAATATGGAAACGCTTGCTTGAAACAACAGCTGGCTTTGTCTTATCTTCTGTTAAGATGTAAGTTCAATGAAAAATGAGAACAACTGTTTGAATGACATTTCCTGGAGAAAATAAGTCACACATGCAGGATTTATACTATATCCATGTGTTTCCATTCATCTTTGATGAAGAATTAATCAATTTTGCCTTATTAGCACACATGTCTGTGTTACCATGAATTGGTTCAGCTTGCAGAAACCTCAGCTACTAAATGAAGGAACAGTTTAGTTTGACAGTTACAGACTGAAATCTGTAAAAAAAAAAAAAAAAAAAAAAAAAGAAAAGAGAAAGGAAAAAGATTCAGGAGCAAAACATTTGGTTGTACAGCATAATACAAATATGTTTTTAATAAATATGCAACAATTTTCCAAAGTCAGCCAAACAATATTTATCTACCTTTACCTTGATAATCCTCCTGTGAGCTGTTGCTTTTAGGCAAAGAGCCAGACACAAAACAAAAGTAACAACCCTGACTGAGGTTGCTGTTTAGAATATATATCACTATTGGGTGCATTATTACATAATTAACTGTCTCACAAACCACCAAATAAAGTTTAGTAAGCAGAGGTGTGCTGTCATGCTAAAATCCTGATTTTCTGTTTGTTTTTGGTTTCTTAATTTTGTTTGAAGTTATACTAAGTGGCAGCATACCATTTATATGTGTGTGTCTGTGCGTGTGTGTGTGTGTAAAAATGTATGCTGTATCACCTTGTTCAAATACTCGATTGAAGGTATGTAATTGTGTATTATTATATTATATGCTTTGCACAATATAAAAGCAAATGATGCAGAAACAGTATAAGTAAGTCCTAACAGTCAGCAGCCTGTTGCGCTTATAAAAATGCATAAATAAATATCAGAATAAACACAGTGTTCTTTGTTAGCTCCCTATGAGCCCTCAGATCCACTTCAAAGCACTCGTAGCTGTTTCCAGATCTTACCTTATTACGGAGGATGGAAGATTCACCAACTTAAGGGTTGGGCCACATTCCCTGCAAATCCTCACGAGTGCTGAAGGCTGTCCAAATCCGAAATTCATGAAATACACAAGGGACCTCAAGTGCACTTTCTGTCTGCTTGGGGTGCAAATTCAGCAAACTCTGCTCTCAAACTCTCAACATTATATAGCAATATGGATGTGACACCAATAATGATTGTAACATGTCTTTTTGTTCATGTTTATTTATTCAGTAATGTGTCTTATTGCACTTAATTTATTGATATTTTACTTTGCTATATTTCTTTACACTAGATTGGCAAGTTTTGTTCCTTCCCACTGTTCCCAGAACAATTTATATAATTATGTGAAGACAAACTTTGTGATCCTGTGATCGAATCAAATGATTTGTCTGTTTCGTTTGGAGTGTGATTTATTCTACTCACATTTATTCTAAAGAGAAATCCAGATTTATGTATGAAATATCTAACTGGTGTATGAAGAACTAAAATCTCCAGTGGCTGTAGGAAGTTAAGAAATGTGGCTTTCCATCGAGCTCTTTGTGTCATAAAAGGGTATGTTTTAATCTAAACTATTATCTTTTAATAACCCTAGAACTTAGGGTGCCTAAACCCCAAGAAAAACGTTTGAAGAAAAAAAGAAAAAGTAAACCGTAAAATGTAACAAAAGTAAAATCTAAAAGGCAGATCCCAGGTCCCAGTTCTGAGTCAAGTGGATTGATCCTCCGCTGCTCCTCCAGACTCCACATGCACGTTGGAGTGCATGTGGAGCCTAAATTCAGTTAAGCGGAATAACCACAATTAAATGAGGTAATAATGACCTTGTAGGAGGTGGAGAATACCACCTACTGGCAATATGGATTGGGCTGATAACATTTAAACCCAGTGAACCAGTGGCCTCACAATTTAACCTGTAATTATGCTGCTATAAAATCAAAAAGTTCCAACAGTGTTGTTTTATTTCTTTGTTTTCTTTTTTCCTTTTTTAGTTTTACACACAGAATATTTCTTTGTTGTTCCTAGGATTTGATTATTAACACAAAACTCAAATTCTTAAGTTCAGCTGAATGTAAGAAGGTGAAAACAGGAACAAGGAGTGGGGAAAGAGGAAGAGGTGTCTCCTATCTGGGACAGTAGGCTAAAGGAAGCATATCTGATCCAAGTCAAAGATGATGTGAAAATGATGGATGAGAGCTGTGTCAGGGCTCCGCAGTGAGAGCCACACTGTCCGACAGAGCATGGAAAGGCAAAGGCAGAAAATAGGAAAAGTGCACTTGTCTTGTCTTTTTTGACCCTGCATCACTGGCTACAACATTGACTGTCTCCTTGTGGACAGTGGAAGGACAAAAGCTGCTGAAATTTATCTATTGCCTGTAGACAGAGCTTAATGGTGTGTTTGATTTGAAAAGTGAAAAGTAATGACAGAGTGTCTTCCTGGTTGATATTTCATTTTAAGTACTAACATGTATTACATTTTATGGATGAGGCATATGATTAACTGGTGAATTTGCAGGATCCACTTAAGTAATTGGATAACCACACCGAATAAAAGCATGACATACTAAACCACAGCTTTGACAGCTGCTGGGTGATGATTTTCAAATAAACACTTCAACTAAGATGACTAAGAACAATTGTGAGCCAAACACGAGGCTATCTATTTTAAAGAATTATGTCAAGAAAATGTTAAAATGGGATTTAGTGATGCAGAACACATTTCTTTTCCCCATGCTTTGCCTTTTTTCTCTCTCTCTCTCTCTCTTTTTTTTTTTTTTTTTATCTGTGATTTCCTCCTCTCAGCACCTGAAAAAAGAACAATCTAGATTCAGAGAGAACATTAAAGATCCTGCCCCCAGGACAAAACCCCTGCTGGGCACACCTGTCAATCAAAACTCTCCCAAGCGCAACTCACTGAAGGCTGATTTTCTGTTTGACGATGACAACAGTGATAAAACGATCACCCATTTATCTTCAGGTTGTGCTAAAAATTACCAACAAGACATTTGCCAGTGTATTTGGGGTACGGTTGCAGCACCTATTGATCCTTGTTAAGATGAAACAAAAAGGCAACGATGAAACACAGAGAAAGAAAAAGGAATTTGGTCTTTTAAATCTGATTTCAGACAGACAGACTTTCAGGTAAAGCCTTTCTTTACCCAGAAAAGTGCCACTAGAGGTAGTTGTGTTACTTCCCACAGTCAGAATAGGCAGCTTCCTTCAAAATACAGCATTTTCACTAACACTAGTCAAATACAAAATAAAAAAATTGAATATTAATTAGAAAATTGATTTCAGACAAATTTGGATCACATAAATATTTATAAGCTGTCACACCAGCATAACCCAATTTTCAAATAAGGGAGCATTTAGCTAGTAATGGGCCAGAAATAACCAGAGCCACCAAAATAGTGCTAAAATGAGGGTAAATAATTATGTGCCAGTTAACCAAACATACATGGTTAGACAAGTTATCAATAACAATTCCACTGTAACAAAAGACAAGATTTGAGTCAGAGGTAATATCAATAACAATATCTAGATGCATTCAAGCACACATGCAATTGTGATTTCAATATAAGAATAATAATTACAAATAATGGGGGAGGAAGGCAGATTTGCAGGGCTGCAGATAACCAAGTGTAGCTCCTGAGGACACAGGGCCAAGGGGAAGGCAGCAGGGGATTAAGACAGCTGGGTCCACCTCAAAAGTATAATAACAACCTGGAAAATGTCTGTCAAAAGTACTGCTAAGCATTCCACCTTGTACTGCCCCCAGACCTTTAGGAGGTCATCTATTGTTTTTTTTTTTTTAGCGTGTGTGCGTGCGTGCGTGCATTCCCTGTGCAGACGGCAGGTCCATGTTCTTATTCTTTTACTTTATTTATTTGTTTTCCTTTCCTCTTCTGTCTGGCCTGTGGTAGCATGCCTGTGTTATCCTCTGCTCCCCCACAGTCTCAGTAAATCCATCCTCTAGTGGTTGCCAGAAAAGAGCATGCACTGTAGCACTAGTTTCAAATGCCATGCAGTGTTTATCAAATGTGTGTTAATGTTGTTAACAGCTTTTATTACACGGTTTTAAAGCATAATAAAAGATGAACATAGAGACCATGACGTCGTCTGATGGTTTTGAAAGACTTTTGAGGCCTCAGCATTAGCGTTTTGGATGCCACCACGTTGTTTTTGAAGCCATACTCTGCCTTACTTGGAGATACTGCATATCTGTTAATTAGTGAAAATTAAAAGACTGATTATATGCTACTTCTAGATGTTTACTTACCTTGATTTTTTTTCTGTCACACAGCAACCCTTTTTTTTTTTTTCGTCAGATAATCAAATTACAATTACTAAAAGCCACCAACAATACAGAGTAGAGCAGTCCATTTTGGAGCGGTAAGGCCTACAGCAGAGACCAGTCAGCTAGCTGCTTTTGTCAGGGGACCAGCCAATCAAAGCAGCCGTACCTGAAGCTTTAAGCCTGGCTAAAATAACTCCAGGAGAAAATGGCTCACTCCATAGAAGCCCAAACCATTTTATTGCACCAAGCTGTTTACATGTTTTTTTTACTGCTGCTTTACAGTTGGTCAGTTTTTACATAGGAAGTCAATGGGATTGATTCGGTCCTGAAGACAGCCATCAGTGGCAATTAGAGGAACTTTGTTTTGTTTTTTTCTTCCTGTGGCACTGGGGGCGGAATAAATAAGTTCTTGATGTAACTGACATATGACCATCATTTAAACAGCAAACTGGTGAGCATCTCATTAGGCCCTGTTAGCTTTATCTTTGCTAAATCTTTAGGGTAATTTCTGGCTTTTCAGCTGCTAAATCCTAAATTGTATTCACATTGTTGATATACTAAATATAGCAGATAAACACATGTGGTTAAGTATAACGTTGACCTGAGGTCATAGTAAACTTTTTCAGGCTTTTGGAATAAAATGCTTGGACAGAAGAAAAAGCTGTAACAAACTCAGCTTTCTTTTGCAATATATTATACAGTAGATATACACTAATATAAAACAGCTTTAGCTTTGTAGCAATTCTTGTTTGGCCCTGAAAACTGATGCAATGTCACTCTCACAGATGTCAGTACAGCCATTGTAGTTTTCAACTTTTTATTTGGATCCATTTCTGCCTGCCACCCCCCTTAATGATATGAAAGCTTCCAGCCTTGGCAAATGGCTATATACATTTGTATTCAATCAGCCACTTAGGTCAGGCACTCCTCAGCACTTACACTATGCCTCCAGCTCCTTACCTACAAGGCCTTACAAAGCTATGATCTAACCTGTCCCACCTGCCATAGCTCCTTTAACTGCCTGAGTTTGCATCCTCTCTTGGTCTCTTGTTGCAGATTTTGTATCTTGTGTGAAGTGGTGCCCATCACTGATAAATGCTCAAATTCAACCACAGAACACTCCATAGTTTCCTGTGCAAAGCCTAACTAAGATGTGTCAGTGTGTAATGTAGTAGAAGTGGAGATACCAGGGAGGCCTTGAACCCCACACTGCTGTGGAAAGCAGCTGGGCGTTAATTGAAGGGAGACCCTCGGAGGTACTGGACCCGGCTGCTGCTGCGGTGCTGCGGGGTTCAGGCCTTAGCTAAATCCCAGGGTCCCAGCCCTGCTGTTCTCTTCTGTTAGCCAGAGCACAGCAGTCAGTTTGGGTCAAGAGTTCCTTGAGCTGAACAGTATAATTGAGTAAAACCCTGTTTAGCATCTAGAATATACTAAAACTGAGTTATGTTATACTGAATGGGGAAAAAAAACGAGTTAGAAAAACAAATGAAGCCCATTTCTGGTGTTAACCCACAGTTTGATTGCTCCACTCCACTGTTTTCTTTTTTTAAAAAAAAAGGTCCTTTCAAAGGTCCTTTAAAGATGTGTATATTATTTATGTTGTCTTTCTGTGTAATATATTTTAAAAGTAAGGTGTATTATATTTTATGTAAAAATATTCAAAGACTTCAGTTTAACTTTTTAAAGTGATGTGATTTAAATGAGGTTACAAATGAGTGTGAGTGCTTTGGTCTCTATCAATATTCCGTTGAGTGAAAGATGAATATCGATAAGGTGGATTTTCCTTCCGTGGGGGAGCCGTTTCTTTTTTGTCAATGGCAGTTCTGTTTTACTATTACATTTCTCATCTTCTTCAGTGTTGCATTGTTAATCAGAATTTCCACCTTTCTGTCAATGAAGTATTTTCTTTCTTTTTTTTTTCTTTTTATGTTTAGTATTCAATCCCTCTCCACTCTCCTGTGGTGTGCCACAGGGCCCACTCCCGGGGCTCCTATTACTTGTTCTATGGCTGCTGGCCTCGATATTGATTACTGAGAGTTTTTGTATTAGATAGACATCTAGAGTTTTTCTTCTGAATGGTATAAGGGATGGGACTTCTCACATCTGACCCATAAAAGAGAAGTTCTAACTGATCCACCAAAAATGTGGCCTACATGACCAGAAACGGTCCGGGTGCCCTGTCCTGATACTAATGTGTCTAGTCTTGTGGTTACAATAGATATGTCTCTGTCCTTCAGTACAGATGGTGAATCAGCAGACTCCGAAAGTGATCTTAAGTGATCTTCTTTTTCTTGTTGAAAATATTTTTTTGATTTTTTAGATTACTATAACACACTTTGTGATTCCTGTCTGTGACAAGTGCTCAGTACATAGATATTTCTTGCTTGCTTGCAAAATAAAACTGATTGCCTACACATGAGCACAACCATTTAGAATGCCTTAGATTTATCACTGCTGATGGTGCACAGCTGTAAATTATAGTACAGATTACAAGTTTTCTTGCGTGTACTGCCAGGTTTTACTCATAGATCTGCTACTCATTCTACATTTATTCTCCTGATAAATGAGGCCTCTGGATTATAACCACTCTGATCACACTGAATATACACCACAAACTACTAAAGTTTGCACACTAGGTGGGTAGATAGACAGACATACAGAACCAGTCAAAAAAAGGATACAATTTGGATACAATTACCCATTTACAGTACATGAATGGGTGAGTGTGTCCAAACTTTTGACTGGTACTGTATACATACATTCATACATACAGACAGACAGTCAGTGGTCTAAATGCTCAGTCAATCCTTTTTTGCTTTTAAATGTTTAAATCTGTAGGATGCTACTCAGAGGAGACATCTTCAATATGGTCATGGTCAGCTACATAGCCACACAGCACATGCTCTTTAAATTTTATTCTTGTGGGGCAGGCAGTCATCATAAGTAAGCTTGCTTAAAAGGAGGGGAAAGGGAGCTAAAACAGCTTATTTCTTATTGCTTAGCTTATTGAGGGGCTGCACTGAGATTTGGATGTGGCTACTGTTTTGGCTAGGATGTGGGAAAAATCAAGGTTTTTGGTTGGTTATTAAAGCACAATAGACACTGATGTTTTTAGAATGACCAATATTTTTGGAATCAAATTTGCTGATTTAACAGGCAGGACATCATAACCAATTGTTTTTTCATAATTAACAATTATTCATGGCATAAATAAGCCAGCAATGTATTAATCACAATTAATGCTGTTACCCACCTTCTTACCAGGTTACGCAAGATGGAATATGTCTCTCCTGTTCTGGCCCCCTTTTCACTGGCTTACTGTATGTTTTAGAATTAATGTTAAGATTATTATATGTCTTTAAATCCCTTAATGGGTTGGCTCCATTGTATCTTGCTGATCTCTTAACACCTCATGTTTCTTCAAAGTCACTGAGACCTGCTGACCATTTACTCCATTCAATTTTCAATTTTATTCAATTTTATTTATAAAGCGCCAAATCACAACAAACAGTCACCTCAAGGCGCTTTGTATTGTGGGTAAAGACCCTACAATAATACAGAGAAAACCCAACAGTCAAAACGACCCCCTATGAGCAGCACTTGGTGACAGTGGGAAGGAAAAACTCCCTTTTAACAGGAAGAAACCTCCAGCAGAACCAGGCTCAGGGAGGGGCAGCCATCTGCCGCGACCGGTTGTGGCAGATGGGAGAGAAAAGACATGCTGTGGAAGAGAGCCAGAGATTAATATCAATTAATGATTAAATGCAGAGTGGAGTATAAACAAAGTAAATAAGGTGAATGGGATGGTTCAGGGTCACCTGATCCAGCCCTAACTATAGGCTTGATCAAAAAGGAAAGTTTTCAGCCTAATCTTAAAAATAGAGAGGGTGTCTGTCTCCCGAATCCAAGCTGGGAGCTGGTTCCACAGAAGAGTGGCCTGAAAGCTGAAGGCTCTGCCTCCCATTCTACTCTTAAGTATCCTAGGAACCACAAGTAAGCCTGCAGTCTTAGAGTGAAGTGCTCTGTTGGGGTGATATGGTACTATGAGGTCTTTGAGATAAGATGGGGCCTGATTATTCAAGACCTTGTATGTGAGGAGAAGGATTTTCAATTCTATTCTAGATTTAACAGGGAGCCAATGAAGAGAAGCCAATATGGGAGAAATATGTCAATTGTCAGCCATTTCCCCTAAACTGTGGAATGAGCTTCCCCTTCATTTTAGTCTGACCTCCACCTTGCACATTTTTAAAGGACACCTTAAAACAAATTTTTATTCTTTGACTTTCAACCCAGAGTGAGAGTTTAGGTATTTAGGCTGTTGTATTATCTCTTGTATTTTGTGATTTTTTGGATGCATTTATTGACGTGTGTGTGTGTGTGTGTGTGTGTGTGTGTGTGTGTGTGTGTGTGTGTGTGTGTGTGTGTGTGTGTGTGTGTGTGGTGTATTTCTTATTTTATTGTGTAACCCTTTGTCCTGTTCTTGGGTCAATTTTATTGTTTTAAATGTGCTTTATAAATAACTTTAATTTGGAACAACAGGAAGCTTGCAAATTCAAGTAACTACAGGGTTAACCTTGGGTCTTTAGTTCTACAAACCTAACCTGCTAATCTAACCTGCTTCAGAGTAGGTTAAGTTTCAGATTAGAGATCAACAGGTATAAAACACCTACTGACCAATAAATTCTTTGGAAAATAGTGTCAACATTCCTGGAAAATCCCTTGGACCTCTGTGCACAGATAGAAGACTGAAGTTTTTCAATACCGTCTGAAATCTTTGTTTTTCTCTGATGAGCATCAGTAAGAAATATAGATTCTTAGACTTTATTTATTTTAACTTCATTTCATGATTTTTCTCCTGTTGACTGCAAACAATTTTACAATGATTTTATTGTTCCATCGAGGACACATATTTATACTTGATGAAATTGTATCAAAATTGCTCTTAGACTGTTAAACATCACTGAGGCTCCAGCTGAAAGAACAAAAACTAATACTGTCTTTCAAAAATGTATTTAATGAAACCCTTGATTATAATCCATCTGATTCTCCCATGCCTTAATGATAGTGTTGTGATATTGATAAGTCTGTTAACTTACACAGTCATCTCTTTCCTGGCTTCAGATAGGCTACACTTTATTAATATAGTAGATCTTGCCCAGTCTTACTGATCAAACCACTCATGCATTCATACAGGACTTCTAATACTAAACTACTGTTTTCTCTACTTTCTGTTCCTCTCACGCACACTCATGCTATTGCTTTGCATGCAGCAGTTGTGTTGCTTTCAGTCTGTGTTATGCATTTTACCTCTTTATAATTTCCGCTTAGTACAGTTTTATCTTCTTTTATAAAATCAGCTGACATTACACTTATCCATACTTGTGATATCAGATTCTGCAAATGGCACCCCTTTCAGGGGAAACCCGGGGTTGACTTATCGAGTTAATAATCAGCTTTGTGTGACCGCTGGGCATGCTTACTTCACAGTACAGTTCCAGGTCTTTTAGTTCTTTTTAAATAAGGACAACTGTAGTTATACATTTCTCCAAAAAAAGAAGAAAAAACTGACAAATTATAGTTGCGGGTTTATGGGTCAAGCCCATCAAGTAATAGATCAATAATCCAGCAGCGCATAGCTAGCACTGCTGCTCTCTTTCTGATGCAGATTCTTCTTTTATGTTTGTGTTTTTTCTCATAACATGATGATATATGGAGTGGCACCGTATAGCTCAGTGGCTTTAATACAGGTGGAGGCATCATTCTCCATCAATACAAAAAATAAATTTGGCTCTTTCATCTGTCAGGTTCACGGATTTCTGTCTGGGTTAAATTTCTCACTGGAGCCACAGGGGGAAGAAAAAAAAAAATCATGCCTCGAGGTTTATTTACAGATACTCCCATTAGACATTTCTCATATACATTCTCCTGTCTTGTTTGCTGTCTGTGCCCTCTGCCCATCAGAGCTCCATTTGGCCTACACTCTTATTAAGAGGCAAATGGAAATGGAAAGACTTTGCGTACGTGATGGGGTGGGGGGGGGTGCAAAGGGTAATAAATAAATTTTACATATGGCCTGACAAGTGCATTTAATTTTTTTAGTCACTTTAATTGCATACCTTTAAAGCAAATTTATGTATGAATGTATATTATGTGGCTCTATTAACACAGATTCTTCATGTCTCTCAGGAGAGCACTGTGAATCATTTACAGACTCCCCAGAATATTTATTTTAGACCTTTTCTCTAATGTGTCACCTTTCTTTGTACACTTCCCTGCTTTTACTCTTCTTTGAAGCATTCAGCCTCTGATCTTTAACACCGGAGCCTCGGTGTGCAAACCATGCGGCCAAGGATGAAAAATTATATTTTGAGCAATGATACAAAAGTACTCACAGAACTAATTAGTTTATAGACAATGTGAAATTAATAGGGCCACGTTGTAGCCTCTACTCAAGGCTTTCTATGTCATTCTTGTTCACAAGATGCAAATCAAAAAAAAAATGTGCACCTATACTGAAGCCGGAGAATGAAAAATCCACTCTAACTCCCACATTGAAAATAACATTTTTCAATAACTGTTCAATTTCCACTGCATTTGGCCCACATTCAAGAGGAGCTTTTGCCAAATATCTCAGCCGAGTTCATGATTTAAAATAGCTGCGAGCCTCGAGAAATAAAATTGTATTGAGAAAGAGATAAAAGATTGATAATTACAGTATTGTTCTAGCTGCAGTAACCTGAGGGCAAATGGTGCCTGCAGTATATAAAGAAGCAATCTCGGCACTGTAACAGGACAAATTTAAGTGCTTATATTTTTTTCTTTATTCCATTTTTATTCCACCAGGTAAGTCCTACTGAGTTGGTAACTTCTTTTGGTTGTAGGGGAAAACAATCAAAAAGGCTGCTTGGTATAGATGTTCCAGGGATCATCACAGGTAAAACGACAGCTCCTGTTGTTCCAGCACTTCCCCCCCAAGTGATAATATGTTAAGGTTAACAGGAGAAACCCCTCCGGGAAAAGAGTGTGACATTACAGAGCAGCTGGAGAGGTTGGATTGTTAAACAAAATGTCACTGTTTGAGACTTTAATCTCTTCTTGGTTTCTTATGACCCCGATCATGACCATTTACTAAGTTTACCACATCCTATTTTTGTGCCTCTCCATTCAAACCTTAAACCATCATGTTGTCACATCAGAAATGTATTATTATTTTGGAAATGTTAAGTATTAACATAATGCTCTGCGATCAAAGCAAACAACCCTCGCACTACAGTTAATAACAAGTGGATTATGAGTTATCACATAACACTGACTTCATTATTGAGTAAATTACCTGCAGCTGGTTAACTGATCTGTTTTGTTGTGAATGTTTTTCTATTAGTGGTAAACTCAAATGTATATTGCCTTGCAATAAATGTGGACATGTTGAAAGACATGTGAGAACCTGTGATCAGAGAATATCAGCTACTAAGAGTTCTGATAAGTGTTTAATAATTAAGTATGTGAGTAATTAGAACAAAAAGTCAAATTTTTACCAGATACAGCTTTTTAAAAAAATCTGTTTAGCACAATCTGAAACTGAATGTGTTTTTAGTTGATGTCCGGGCAGCCTAAAGAATATGAATTAGCCAAACTTTTCTAGATATATTAGCTCAAATTCACCACTGAGTTACAGAATCATAAAATTATGAAAGTTAAGTTAAATGAACTGCTGCCACAGCTGTGATCCTTTTGTATAAGATCCAGTCCAAAACAAGCCGTAAGAGCTCTCCGGGTGCCTGTTCGTCAGTTTTGTGGTCTGTATGTGTAAAAGTTGGATGTAACCCGCAGACCTGAAGTTTAACCCTTTCCTCGGGTAGGTTCCAGCACAGGAACTAAGCATGGTAAATTGATTTGTAATGTTATGAAAAATGGAATTTCATATAAGGAGCAAATTTACTTTAGGTACATATATGTTAGGTAGGTAGGTAAATTTACTGATTGGGGTGGCTGTGGCTCACGTGGGTCAGCTACCAGTTGGAGGGTCAGTGGATTAGTGCCTGACTCCTCCACTCAGAGGCTAATCCACTGAAGCATCCTTGGGCAAGATACAGAGTGTTTGTGAATGTTAGAAAGCACTTAGGCAATGATAAAAGTGCTGTATGAGTGTGTGTGTGTGAGCTTGGATGAATGAGACTCTCAGTGGAAACTGAGTAGAAAGGTGTTATACAAATACTAGTCCATTTCCTATTATACAACCTGTGCACTGTTAAGCCATTTAAGTAGGATTATAAACTTTGCTTAAGGAAAAAGTATAAATACTTTAACTTTACAAAACAGTCCAACACAAGATTATGTTTAGATTCTTGTGCAGCCCCACTTTCCACAAAATAAATCTTTAATAGGTCACAGGGCTACACATGGGCCTGAAAATCATGTTTTCCAAACCAGTTTATATCCAGACTGATTTTATTTCTGTTTAAATATTCTGATTTCCTCTTTCAGGCATGCTTTAATTTGCCATGTACCAAACAACACAGCAAGCTTCCACCATGCCTGTTTTCTTCAAATCAGCAAGAGTGTCTCGGGAGATTTAACTGCCAATGTGATGAGTTGAGTGATATTTGTTTACTTAAGCTCTCAAGTTGTAATTATCCACGTTAGAAAAAAAATCTTTTTTGTTAAAGGGTCTTAAAAATAATGAAATAAATTAGACACTTTGGACAGACATACAGATTGTGTTAATCAGAGCTCTAGCTGAAAGCTGGTTTTACCAAATCACTGTATGATTATTTTTTTTTCTTTTCTTTTAAGTGTTGCTGGGTAGGTTTAGGGCCCAATATGTAAGAAAAGGGAATCAGAACATGAACGTGAACTCAGAAAGGCAGGTTTAACACTGAAGTCTCTCCAAAAGCAGCAGGGCAGGCACTAGGAATTTTCAAAGAAGGAATCAAAAAAAGGAATATAAAACACATGGAGACAGACTCACAGCTCCAGGGAATGAGGGGACAACTCAACAAAGAGCAAAGGGAAACACGGACAATGTACATACCAGGATAACGAGAGGATGGGCAACAGGTGGGAACACAGCTGGGGATAATTACTAAGGATGAGATGCAGGAAGCTGAACAAAACACAAAACATAAGAGCCAAGAGACTGACAAAATTAAACAGGAAATAACTGAACATGGGAACTAGAACGCAGACTTGACACAACACAGGAAGGCAGACACAAGAGGAAGGGAACACTGAGCTAATCTAAAGCACTATGAACAGGGGACAAGATCAAATATACAAGAAGAAAATATACAAGAAGCAATATAAACACAAGGCAAACCAAGAATCTCAGAATATTTCAATAACAAAACCTCAAAGTCTACAAAACACAGGGTAGCAAACCCCAAACATGACTTTCTTTCTTTCTTTCTTTTCTTACAGTGAATAGGGAATTTATATGTAAATCACAAGTAAAGCTGTGACCATGTATATGCTATATTCTACCAATTCCCTTGGCAACTAGTGAAGCATGCCTGTCATACAAGTGAAATGTTCTCTGCTCCCACTGTAGCGCTTTTGATCCTCAGTGAGGATTATATCAAATTCCAACACATTGATTCAGCTGGTTTAGTAATGCCCTGTGAATTCTGCAAGAAGCAGTGATTTAAAAAAAAAATATATATTCCATGAGTTTGAAGAAGAGCATCTCCCCACATGATCACCCACTAAATTGGCTCTTGCCACCTGAATTCTAATGAGTCACTTTGTTTGAGATTTGTGAACGAGGCTATTGTGATGCAAATGCACATTGCAACCCGTGCTTAGGACCAGAGAAAATCTGAAATACCTGACATCAGATTTTCCCAATTAAAGTACCAATGATTTGCTTATGAAATAATCCCACCACACTTGCCCACTTCAAACACTATAATGATATAAAAACATGGCGTGCTTTGATATGCAAATGTTGTGTAAGGGGAGATAAAGCATTCTGCTTCCTTTCTGTTTACCACATCAGGCTGCGACAAAGATGCAGCTTATTCTCATTTCTAACACAAAGCACTCCATTAAATCTATTTAAGATGGCTCCAGTGAACCCATCTGACAGCACCTCCTACACTAGCTTTTAAAACGCAGTCCTCATTGTGCCTGTTTTGTGTGTTTTTTGTTTATCTGTCTTTGTTTTGCCTCTGGTCGTCAGTTACACATCTAATTTTTCAGAACAAGATCTCAAAAACAGAATATAGGGTTTCTCATTGTCTATTAAAGCTAAATATATGATCCTTTTCTCCTGTGACACCCTATCAGCTTCCTTTGGCAGTGCCATTCAAGACCAATTATGAATCACATAAATAATACCTTTTGTCTTGTGACAACACAAGGGTGTAGATTTCTTTCACTTTAGGCATGATTTTGTTGGTTTACGGGATAATTGTGATTTTTGTT
This sequence comes from Archocentrus centrarchus, assembly GCF_007364275.1. Taxonomy (NCBI): domain Eukaryota; kingdom Metazoa; phylum Chordata; class Actinopteri; order Cichliformes; family Cichlidae; genus Archocentrus; species Archocentrus centrarchus. The sequence continues at coordinate 6,745,885 of NC_044366.1, forward strand.
GGAACAATTGTTTTATTTGTTGATTACAGTTTTCCATATTGTGGCAGCCCAAGGAGAGGGGCCGCCAGACTCATGGGACTGTTCATGCTGACGTTCATGTGCCGAGTGACAGCGTTGTATCAGTTATTCCAGTTATTTTGTGTTAGTCTCTCACTGTTATTATTAGTTTGTAATGTGAATTGCACCTGTTTCTAGTATTGAGGGTGGCTAGTAATGGGCCACCATGACTGAGACTGCTGTGGCTTCGGGTCACTATTCCTGTATGTGGTAAAATCCCAGGAGCTTGTCTTATTTCTTGTCTTTGTAGACTCACAAGGATAACACACTGACACTTTGCTTAAGGAAAGTTTTTTTTAACAATAGCTGAGACTAGAGAGATCCACACTCCCTATCAAGTCACAGGGTCCAATCGGATTCAGGTGCCTTCAATGACCCGTAGGTCCAACCATTATCACAGAATATTACATAATATTATCCACCTGTTCACCAGTGAATTAGCATTTAGCATTAGCAAGTTTAGTTTAGTTTATTTAAAAAAAAAAGTGTAAACACTTATTTTCATTGTGGTCCCAGAAAATTAATTACCATTAACAAGCTAATTAGCCCCACCCCCAACGCATTTGCGCTGGGCTGAAATTTTTTTTCTGGCTAGAACCTTGAGCGAGGTACAGAACACAGGAACTGCAAATGTAGACCAAGATCTTTGTCTCCTCCATCCACCTTAGCTACAATATTTTCGGTCCTATATATACATATTGTGCCAGTGGTAGATGCTCATATAAAACAATTTGAAATAATGAGGTGAGGTAAGTATACAGTAGTGTACAGTAAGTAATTCAAACTTCAGGCTTCAAATCATCAATTTCAGAAAGTTTGCATCTGTGTGATGTTACTGGAATGGGACTGGCACAGATGGGGCACAGAAGCCCCACCCACCTGCTGTTCACACTTTCTGTACATGTGGAGCAGCCAATCAGAGGAAATTTGGCCTTAAGGAAGAGTGACTAAAATAGCTTGTTTCAGACAGCACAGATCAGTTAGAAGATAGATCTTGTCATCTCTGCACTGGCTTCCCATAAAGTTCAGATCCCAGTTTAAGATCTTGGTGATGACTTTCAGAGCTCTGCATGGTCAAATGCCTGAATACATTAGTGAGCTCTTACACCCATACATAACGCACAGACTGCTGAGGTCTTCTGACCAAAATCTGTTGGTGGTTCCTCGCTCTAGGCTAAAAACTTCGAGGTTGCAGCTCCTAAATTGTGGAATGCACTACCATCACACCTGAGATCTGTGGACTCTATTGAATCATTTAAAGAACAGCTCAAGACTCATTTGTACAGGCTTGCTTTTAACTAGTGGTTTGTGTGTGTTTTATTGTGTATTATTGTTTTCTTTTAAATGCTGTAAAGCACTTTGTGATTTTATCTAGAAAAGTGCTATATAAATAAAATTTTACTTTACTTTTTACTTTAGATAAGGATAATTTTTGAACTGTTTGTGATGCAAAGCTACTCTAGAAGGCTTCAAAAATTAAAAAAAAAAAAAAAGGAAGAAGAAATAACCATAATCAGTATCATTCCCATAATTGCAGTTTTCCACTTTTAAAAATCTGATATTTTCCAGCTCAAAATTTATCCACTCACCAGAAGCTCTGCACTTGTTCACTACATAATGGAGTCAGATATGGTCAGGGCTACAGCAAATTAATAACTTTTGGGTTAAAAGATCATTGTGAGGGAAAAGAATCTTATTTGCTTTCTTGCCAAGAAATGATTAGCTTGGCACTGTCGAAGCTAAAAATCAAATTAAACTCTGTTTTTAAACTGTACAACAATGTCATTTAAACAAGATATAACTTGTTATTAAGGTGAGTTTCATTAGTGATGGTGGGCTATTTTTGTTTATTTTTGGGCACTTCAGATTTTTTCTTCATTTTTTCAATGTGTGTGCGCCAAGCTAAGTCATCCAGCTGCTGGCTGTAACTTCATATTCAACACACATAAAACAGGGGTATTGATCTTCAAATCTAATTTTCTGCAAGACAGCAAGTGCTTTTCCCAAAAATGTCAAACATTTTAAGCTTGGAGAAAGATCATAGTCATAGTTAAAAGGAAACACATTGACTGTTGGCATGAAAAGACAAAAAGACCCATCACAAAATCACACACTTTGTGTTGTTAAAAATGGTGCTGCATTTTACAGCTATATAAAGACATATTAAAGCATATGATTAAATAATTGCATAATTTTATATGTAACTGAATAAGCATACTCTTTTCTCAATTTATTCATCCACATTATATACCATTAAATTAGTGGCACATCCTATGGTCTACTCAATTTATTTTACTCAACATGTAAATACATGTTATTTGCACATACAAATAACATACAAATCACATGACAAAAGTGGGTCAGCTTCATTATATTTTAGCCAGATACTCTGCATTGGTACTTGACAACTTTCAGCACTATGTGAACTGTTGACCATACCCATTTGGTAAGACTACCAGGACATCATTGTGTGGTGATCCACTGCTGGGTAAAAAAGGCCTCCATCAAAACTATTTTTAAACAGTGGTTTGGTTTGTGAGTTATATTTTTGTAGGTGTACAGCAGTAACACTGTATCTGATGCCTCCTATTATTAGAATTAGAGGAATAAAAAAAAAATCTTATTTTCTCAAACGCCATGGATTAAACATGAGCAAAAATACCGATGACACACATCATGTACTCGTAAAGCCTTGAAACATGAAAATAAATTTTTGCAGCAGATGTGACTGAGCTAACGCACTTCGTCACTTTTGCAACCTTTTTATTCCCAGTTTCTTATTCAGTTTCCTGTTTCTCAGGGCTGAGCCATATTATTATTGTAGGGTCTTTACCCACAATACAAAGCGCCTTGAGGCGACTGTTTGTTGTGATTTGGTGCTATATAAAAAAAATTGAATTGAATTGAATTGAATTCATTTATATTACAGCAAGAGCTGTGCGTCAGTGTCCGACGACAATTTAGCAAAAGGAGCTACTTCAGCAACTTGAAATAAAGCACAATACTTTCCAAAATGTGCAAGAAAACAGTTTCCACCAAAGGCGAAAACAGCAAATTCATTTCACCACTTTAGGCAAAAACACACCAGTGAGTACAACCAGGCTACAAAGGCATGCGAGGAGGAGACAACAAGCAGCTGGGGATGTGTGACCACAAAGTAAACAAATGACTCAACTGAGTGTCGCTGGACGGCTCGCTAACTGCACTCCATATGACAGGACGAGCATGGTGGATGGAAATTATTGAAATGGTTACATGGTGGTAAAAGAGGGCTTTAAAGCTTGACACAAGTTTCAAAAATCCGAGTAGAATATATTACAATTTCAATTTTATTATGTGACAGCACAGGCTCCCGCAGAGGTACACGGTGAAGCTAGTTCATTTATTATTTTTAAAGTGTTTAGCAGTCATGTTGTTCCACCGACTATTGCTGTGTCACTGCTATTGGACTATAATGCTGCTGCTGCTGGCACCTTGTGGCAATAGATTCACAGTTTGAATTAGGTAGTCTGTCATCAATGACAGTAGCTCATTGGAAAAGAAAGATGGAAAATGCCCTTCATTTTCTGTGCACTAATACTGCTGCCTGCAAGCTGCAGTCACTGATTAAAATGTTTGGGTTTTTTTTCTACGTTGTCAGAAATATTGTTATTGCAAATTTCCTTGAAATACCGTGATATAATTTTGAGGTTATATTGCCCACTCCTGCTGTTTAATAATCATTTCTGCTTTCTTCCAGATGTTCATGTGAATCTAACAGTTGTGTTGTGGGCATTGGCCTAATGTACTATGACTGAGCTTGTTGTGACATCAGTTCACTGAGAGCACCCATAAACATGAGGAGCAAAATGGATGCAGGAGGAAGCTGTGGCCAGACAATTCAATGAAGAGCCAAGCAATTGGGATACCAGTTATCCAAAGAATGTTTGTCTAAGGGACAACTGAACGACTGTGAATATGAATGCACGTATGCCACCTTCACATCCAGAGACAGAGTGATGCTGCACAACATGCTGCTTCCTCCTTTTAATTGCTTTGTTGCTCTGATTCCTCTTTTATTTTGTAAATCTCATCTTGAAAAAGGAGTGCAATGGTGGCGTATTAGATAAAAGTCACTGAAAATGAAAATGTAAGCATTTTTTAGCATGCAGTAATGCGCATCTTGTGATTAAGCAGAATAAAGGACCTGCTGGGGTTGGGTGCAGCAGGGCAGTTGGGGGTTAAATGATGTGTTTGCAAAAGGAATAATGTTGGGATTCTGCAGAGAGTTTGAGCAAGAAACTAGTAGCAGGATAGTCCCAGCAAGGAATAGAGTCTGTTCCTGAAAGCTGTAAGATCGACACAGCTGGGAAGACTATTATCTGGCTGGGGATGGGACTTGTTTACCGCTGGCTATAGCTCACACTGCTAGTGGGCAACATCTGAGCATAAGGATGAGAGTCACAATTCAATCTGCATCGTACCAACATATTTAATGTACATGGAATACCAGCTGGGATCCCTGGGGACCCCAAAAGTAAATTTCTCTAAGAAGCAAATGTAATAGCAAAATAACAGTAATAGCAAGAGTTATTTCTTCTCAGAACAATATTAGTTGTGCAATTAGTCAACTAAAGAAAAATGATTATTGTTATTATTATTGCAAAGTTACAATTAATTTGCATATTTATTGCTTTCATGCTTAGCTCTCTCTTCACCAGAACAGACCAGCACAGTATCCAAACCAAAGTGTCAGTCTCCCACTCCACTTCCCCCTCACTCATTAACAAGACCCAGAGCTATATAAACTCCTCCACTTGGGGCAGCAACTCATCCATGACCTGGAGTGGGAACGCCACCCTTGTCCAGCTGAGAACCATGGCCTCAGAGTTGGAGGTGCTAATTCTCATCACGGATGCTTCACACTCAGCTGCAGACCACCCCAGTGCAAGCTGGTGTTTACCACCTGATGAACCCAAAAGAAGCACATCAGAAAAGCAGAGATCCCGAGTCCACCAACACCCTCCACCCAGAAATTTTGTCCATAAAAGTTATGAACGGAATCAGTGACAAAGGACAGCCCTGGTGGAGACCAACACCCACCAGAAAAGAGTCTCACTTATTACAATGTGAACTAAGCTCTCACAGGGTTGTACAGGGACCAGAAACAACTACAAACAATTAAGGCTAAACACACACTACAGGCACTTATAGCAATTCAATTCAATTCAATTCAATTTTATTTATATAGCGCCAAATCACAACAAACTGTCGCCTCAAGGCGCTTTGTATTGTGGGTAAAGACCCTACAATAATACAGAAAAAACCCAACAGTCAAAACGACCCCCTATGAGCAAGCACTTGGCGACAGTGGAAAGGAAAAACTCTCTTTTAACAGGAAGAAACCTCCAGCAGAACCAGGCTCAGGGAGGGGCAGTCATCTGCCGCGACCGGTTGGGCTGAGGGGAGAGAAAGACATGCTGTGGAAGAGAGCCAGAGATTAATATCAATTAATGATTAAATGCAGAGTGGAGTATAAACAACGTAAATAAGGTGAATGAGAAACAGTGCATTATGTGAACCCCCCAGCAGACTAGGCCTATAGCAGCATAACTAAGGGATGGTTCAGGGTCACCTGATCCAGCCCTAACTATAAGCTTTATCATAAAGGAAAGTTTTCAGCCTAATCTTAAAAATAGAGAGGGTGTCTGTCTCCCGAATCCAAGCTGGAAGCTGGTTCCACAGAAGAGGGGCCTGAAAGCTGAAGGCTCTGCCTCCCATTCTACTCTTAAGTATCCGAGGAACCACAAGTAAGCCAGCAGTCTGAGAGCGAAGTGCTCTGTTGGGGTGATATGGTACTATGAGGTCTTTGAGATAAGATGGTGCCTGATTATTCAAGACCTTGTATGTGAGGAGAAGAATTTTAAATTCTATTCTAGATTTAACAGGGAGCCAATGAAGAGAAGCCAATATGGGAGAAATATGCTCTCTCTTTCTAGTCCCTGTCAGGACTCTAGCTGCAGCATTTTGGATCAGCTGAAGGCTTTTCAGGAAGCTTTTAGGACAGCCTGATAATAATGAATTACAATAATCCAGCCTAGAAGTAATAAATGCATGAATGAGCTTTTCAGCATCACTCTGAGAAAGGATGTTTCTAATTTTAGAAATATTGCGCAAATGCAAAAAAGCGGTCCTACATATTTGTTTAATATGTGCATTGAAGGACATATCCTGGTCAAAAATGACTCCAAGATTTCTCACAGTGTTACTGGAGGCCAAATTAATGCCATCCAGAGTAAGTATCTGGTTAGACACCATGTTTCTAAGATTTGTGGGGCCGAGAACAAGAATTTCAGTTTTATCTGAATTTAGAAGCAGGAAATTAGAGGTCATCCAGGCCTTAATGTCTTTAAGACATTCCTGCAGTTTAACTAATTGATGTGTGTCATCTGGCTTCATTGATAGGTAAAGCTGAGTATCATCTGCATAACAATGAAAATTGATGCAGTGCTTTCTAATAATACTGCCTAAGGGAAGCATGTATAATGTAAATAAAATTGGTCCTAGCACAGAACCCTGTGTAACTCCATAATTAACCTTAGTGTGTGAAGAAGACTCCCCATTTACATGAACAAATTGGAGTCTATGAGATAAATATGATTCAAACCACTGCAGTGCAGTACCTTTAATACCTATAGTATGCTCTAATCTCTGTAATAGAATGTTATGGTCAACAGTATCAAAAGCTGCACTGAGGTCCAACAGGACAAGAACAGAGATGAGTCCAATGTCAGAGGCTCTAAGAAGATCATTTGTAACCTTCACTAATGCTGTTTCTGTACTGTGATGAATTCTGAAACCTGACTGAAACTCTTCAAATAAACCGTTCCTCTGCAGATGATCAGTTAGCTGTTTTACAACTACTCTTTCAAGAATCTTTGAGAGAAAAGGAAGGTTGGAGATTGGCCTATAATTAGCTAAGACAACTGGGTCAAGTGATGGCTTTTTAAGCAGAGGTTTAATTACAGCCACCTTGAAGGTCTGTGGTACATAGCCAACTAATAAAGACTGATTGATCATTTTTAAGATTGAAGCATCAATAATTGGAAAGACTTCTTTGAACAGTCTAGTAGGAATGGGATCTAACAAACATGTTGCTGGTTTGGAGGAAGTAACTATTGAAGTTAACTCTGAAAGATCAACTGGAGCAAAAGAGTCTAAACAAATACCAGCAGTGCTGAAAGCAGCCGAACATGAAGAATAATCTTTGAGATGGTTATGAATAATTTTTTCTCTAATGTCTAAAATTTTATTTGTAAAGAAATCCATGAAGTCACTACTAGTTAATGTGAAAGGAATACTCGGCTCTACAGAGCTCTGACTCTTTGTCAGCCTGGCTACAGTGCTGAAAAGAAACCTGGGGTTGTTCTTATTTTCTTCAATTAATGATGAAGAGTAAGATGTCCTAGCTTTACGGAGGGCTTTTTTATAGAGCAACAAACTTTTTTTCCAGGCTAAATGAGCATCTTCTAATTTAGTGAGACGCCATTCCCTCTCCAGCTTTCGGGTTATCTGCTTTAAGCTGTGCGTTTGTGAATTATACCACGGAGTCAGGCACTTCTGATTTGAAGCTTTCCTTTTCAGAGGAGCCACAGTATCCAAAGTTATACGCAGTGAGGATGTAAAATTATTGACGAGATAATCGACCTCACTGGGAGCAGAGTTTAGGTAGCTGCTCTGCACTGTGTTGGCACATGGCACTGAAGAGCATAACAATGAAGGAATTAGATCCTTAAACTTAGTTACAGCACTTTCAGAAAGACTTCTACTGTAATAAAACTTATTCCCCGCTGCTGTGTAATCCATTAAAGTAAATGTAAATGTTACTAAGAAATGATCAGACAGGAGGGGGCTTTCAGGGAATACTGTTAAGTCTTCAGTTTCTATGCCATATGTCAGGACAAGATCCAGAGTATGATTAAAGTGGTGGGTGGGCTCCTTTACATTTTGAGAGAAGCCAATTGACTCTAACAATAGATTAAATGCAGTGTTGAGGCTGTCATTCTCAGCATCTACATGGATGTTAAAATCACCCACTATAATTATTTTATCTGAACTGAGCACTAAATCAGATAAAAAGTCTGAGAAATCAGACAGAAACTCTGAGTAGGGACCAGGTGGGCGATAGATAATAACAAATAAAACAGGTTTTTGATTTTCCCAATTAGGATGGACAAGACTAAGAGTCAGGCTTTCAAAAGAATTAAAACTTTGTCTGGGTCTTTGATTAATTAATAAGCTGGAATTGAAGATTGCTGCTAATCCTCCTCCTCGACCTGTGCTTCGAGCATTCTGACAGTTACTGTGACTCGGGGGTGTTGATTCATTTAAACTAACATATTCATCCTGCTGTAACCAGGTTTCTGTAAGGCAGAATAAATCAATACGTTGATCAATTATTAAATCATTTACTAATAGGGACTTGGAAGAGAGAGACCTAATGTTTAATAATCCACATTTAATTGTTTTATTTTTTGGTGCAGTTGATGAAGCTGTATTATTTATTGTTTTTGAATTTTTATGCTTAAATAGCTTTTTGCTGATTTTAGCTTTGGTTTTTGGTGGTCTGGGAGCAGGCACCGACTCTATGGGGATGGGGTTTTGGGGGGATGGCAGGAGGAGAGAAGCTGCAGAGAGGCATGTAAGACTGCAACTCTGCTTCCTGGTCTCAACCCTGGGTAGTCAGTTTTTAGGAGGGTTAATAAATTTGGCCAGATTTCTAGAAATGAGAGCTGCTCCATCCAAAGTGGGATGGATGCCGTCTCTCCTAACAAGACCAGGTTTTCCCCAGAAACTTTGCCAATTATCTATGAAGCCCACGTCATTTTTTGGACACCACTCAGACAGCCAGCGATTCAAGGAGAACATGCGGCTAAACATGTCGCTCCTGGTCTGATTGGGGAGGGGCCCAGAGAAAACTACAGAGTCCGACATCGTTTTAGCAAAGTTACACACCGAGTCAATATTAATTTTAGTGACCTCCGATTGGCGTAACCGGGTGTCATTACTGCCGACGTGAATAACGATCTTACCAAATCTACGATTAGCCTTAGCCAGCAGTTTCAAATTTCCATGAATGTCGCCTGCTCTGGCCCCTGGAAGACATTTGACTATGGTCGCCGGTGTCTCTAGCTTCACGTTTCTCAAAACAGAGTCACCAATAACCAGAGTTTGTTCCTCGGCGGGTGTGTCGCCGAGTGGAGAAAAACGGTTAGAGACGTGAACAGGTTGGTGGTGTACCCGGGGCTTCTGCTTAGGACTACGCTTCCTCCTCACCGTCACCCAGCTGGCCTGTTTTCCCTGCTGCTCGGGATCTGCTGGGGGGGAGCTAACGGCGGCTAAGCTACCATGGTCCGCACCCGCTACAGGGGCCTGGCTAGATGTAGGATTTTCCAGGGTGCGGAGCCGAGTCTCCAGTTCAGAAAGCCTGGCCTCCAGAGCTACAAACAGACTACATTTATTACAAGTACCGTTACTGCTAAAGGAGGCCGAGGAGTAACTAAACATGTGACACCCAGAGCAGGAAAGTGCAGGAGAGACAGGAGAAGAAGCCATGCTGGTAGTGAGTCGGCTAAGGGCTAAGCTACTAGCTGAGCTAAGCTAGCGAATTTCTAAAAACAAATAAAGTGAGTAATGTGAATACAGGTGATTCAGCAAAGAGTATGCTATTTAAAGTAGGTGAAGATTACACTAAAATATGTTATTATTCAGATAAATCGAGTTATACAGATATAACAGCTAACAGACAGCAAAACACTGTGCTCCGAATCAGGAACAGGAAGTGATACAATACCGCAGTGAGAGCCAACACCAAGTGACAGCGGCTGCAAGGACACGCAAACAATCAGCAGGAGACCAATTTAGCAGGAGATATATCTAAATTAGATATATCTCTGAGAGACTGGCCTAAATATAGAGATATTTAGGCCAATTATAATCACCAGTTAAACTGTCACGCATATATTTGGACTGTGGAAAACAGACACAGGGAAAACATAAAAACTCCACAGAGAAAGTCCTCCTGTCCAGTGCATTGATTACACTGGGCAACAATTTTTTACTTTTTGAATGTTGTCTAGATTTCTACAACTGATTTAGGGTATTTTTGCCCTGCTGAATCAGGAAATGGCATCCGTTTTTCTCCATCAGGTTAGGTTTTTGTGCTAAGTGGATTTGAAAAAAAATCAGATCTTGTGACAAAATCGATTACATTTTTGTGGCATTATCAGCTGATTTTTGTCAACACATATCATCCTAAATATGTTTTTAAGAGAAAAAAATGTTTTTCCAACAACATATATTGATTACCTGATAGAAACATCGATTACTGTAAACTGAATGGTGGGCAATGGTAAAGGTAAGTACACGTAAATTGCATGTTGCTTCACCATTGTTCAAACTTCAGGGCTTGAACTTCCATTTCTTCTAACTCCTGGAATGCCCAGTGGCAGGGACTCCATCTCTTTCATGTCCTGATGGAATCTCTCCCCCTGCTCGCCACTCATTGAACCCAGGTTCTCAGGAAACCGGTCCATATGTGAAAATAGGTAGTGCATCTTGATGCTCATGTTGCAGTCCAGGTTTCTGAAAGGTCAGCATGTTGTTGACAAGTTCTGCACAGTTTCTGGCCTTATTGTTGCCAAGAAAGTTCTTCACTACCAGATCAAATGCCTTCCACGCTTCCAGTTCCACTTCGTTCATTGAGTTTTCGAACTCTGGATCTCTGATGAGCTGACGGATCTGAGGATTGTCAAAGATGCCAGCTTTCAACTTTTCCATGGTCAATCCTGGAAAAGCCTGGCACAAGTAAGTGAAACAGTCACCATCCTTGTCCAGAGCCTTGGTGAACTGCTTCATTAAGCCGAGCTTGATGTGAAGCGGTGGGAAGAGTATTCTGTCTCTGTCCACCAGAGGGTCGTTGATGATGTTCCTTTCTTTGCAAGGCACCAATTCCTCCCGCACAGCTGAGCATGGTCCCTACTATCCCACATGCACAGAAAACATGGGTACTTGGTGAAGCCAGACTGTTGTCCCAACAAAAAGTTCACCATCTTCAGGTCAACACAAATAAACCACTTATGCTGATCATAACCAATTTTCTCCAGCACATATTTCACCGCTTCAAACTTCTCCTTCAGTGTAGTCGAGTGAGCGATGGGTACAGAGGCAAACTTTCCTATACACTTCGTGGGGTGGCTGCCCCATTAACTTTAGTTTTGATCCACCAACTTTATGCTTTGCCGCACCAATTTTTGGAAGACATCGAGGTTTTATGACTTCAAACTGATCCCTTTTCAACATAATCACCCAGAACTACCGGACCTGAATACTTCTTGTCATAATAATAATAAATAATCATTTCCAATCAAAACAATAATTCGACATCGCATTTTACCCCACCTACTTCTTCTAAAATGCTCCACACATGCGTACATGTGAACAAAAACATAAAAAACGACATGTGGCCATAGCTCAAAAACTTGACCTGATTGAGCAAAACCAATGTGATTTTTGGATTCAGCGCATCAGATTTGTCCTAAATCAGCTGAAAAAACACAGACAACAAATTTGTTGTTGACCAGTGTTATATACTCTAGATGCTTTTTGAGAAACTCTCAAAAGACCCATAGGAATGCAGCACAATGGGCTATTTATTATTTATTTATTTTGTTTTTGTTTTACTCGCACTGACAGGTTTATATTTAACTGGACACCTGACTAAAACTAATGAAAATAAATAAATACACTTAAAAAAAAAGATTATGTTTAGGGGAACATTAGGGTTTAGTTAAAACAGATGATCTCCGTCATCATGGTCTCAACAATAAACAGGCAGTCAATGCTATGGAACAGAAGACAAATGAGCTTTAACTTACCTGTTAGGTAAGTCCAGTTCTTTGTCAACCAATCACTCACCCCGACCTCCGTACTTTGGTCACTGTCGCAGTCACTTGTAGCTTGTATGAAAGATGCTGGCACACACACACACACACACACACACCGTTTACTCTCTGAGCTGCAGTGAAACTTGAAAAAGTGCCATACGAACCTGAAATGGAAAAATGTTTGCCCTCAAACTAAAAGTTGTGCCTTATGGCTGGACCAACACATTTCAGAAAGTGCAACTTTTACTCTGAAGCAGCTTCACTCTTTGCTATTTCACTTCCGCTTGGCAAGTCGTTTGTAACAGCATTGCTTTGGCCACTAGCAGGTTGCTGTGGCCAAAGCAATCACAAGGAGGTTTTTGGTACAGCACCTTTGTTGTGACTGAGTTCACCCATAACTACCAGGAACCTCCAGTGATATGCACTCATCCCCAGTGACTGGCAGTAGCCAGGAGGCCACTGACCAGTTTCTAGGCCTGCTTGACTGCAGCTTTTGCAATCAGTTTCACAGTGACAGTCAGCAACCACCTGCAACTGGTCACTGAATGCACACTAACAGCCAGGGGTTGCCAGATGGCTGCTGACTGGTCTCTATGTCTGTGTGACTGTGCCTAAGCTGACTTTAAAGAGAAATTTCTAACTGTTATTCTTAGACAAAATGATCTATTTAACAATAATGCATGTAATATATAATTTTGGATGTATATTATTTTTCTTCAGTAAAGAAAGGACCGCACCTTTTTAGTATTTAGATCAAATAAGCACCATCCCTCGCAGCCATAAGGTAGGTAAGGGAAGAATTACTTCAAGACTGGACAGAATTTGTGATTTCATTTTTTGTCTTTTAATTTACTTTGCAGCTGTAATTATGAGCAGCTGCAAGTTATAGGGGAAGAACAGCCAACATATACCAGGTGCTCATAAATGATTGCTGTTTTTTTTGTGGACAGTCTCCAACTTGGCAGATAATAAATGGAAGATGTGCAAAATCCAATCAGCTAGAACATCTACTATTTACTGACTGTTGTTTCTTAACACCCAAAGTAAATCTTCATTTCCAGGTGCATATTTTTATTTTTGGACTTTCCATTTATGTCATTTAATCCACTCTGAAACAAGCAGTTTTAAATCCTTTTCATTTGAGGCCAAGATCCATTCAAGATAACTTTGTTCTGACTGTATGCTGCTCACAAACAGAAGGTTTGACTAGCAGGTGAGTTTGGTTTCTGTGCTCACAGCCAGAGCTGTGTGCTAGAGAGGAATACTGTCACCCTCCTAAAATAATAGCCCAAATTAATGAAAATGTGATTTTTGCCTAAATCCTCATATTTTCAATATTTGGTTAATTTTTTTGTGTTTCCCGAAAAACCTGAAAAAAACAACATAGGCTGTTATTTCAGGAGGGTGATGATATTGAGGATATCCCCCTCACTGACATCTGAAGAGTAGAAAAAACTGAGCATTACTGTAGCTGTGAATGTGTGACGCAAACAACGAGCACAATAAATCTCAAATAAGGAAATATGTCACTCATGTGTGCTAAATATCAGCGCATCTCCTGGATTCTGAAACATCAATATTGTCTGAAACTTATTACTTGCAGTGGGCTTGCGCTGTCTGAGCACAGAGAACATTCCTGACCTCTGTAAGTGCCATGCTTTATGAGACTTCCTCCAACAGACGGGACTTTTTCAAGTAAAAGAAATGATTCCCACTTCTGCTCATGCTGCCGATCGAAGCTACAGCAAATCTCACCAAATAGGACTTGTACAAAAATTTCTATGTGACTCATAAAGAGACATGGGCGAGAACATTAAAGACACACTAGCAGAGAGAGTGAGGGAATGTGAGGGAATGGTGTGCTTGGGAGCTGCCCACAGCCACAACGACAGTGAGCTCAAGCTTGTCTTTGACACTTACTCCAAGGGTTACTTATGTATCGCTTTGAGTCATACTCAGAAACCATGGCATGTGGGAGTGAGATGCATCTGTTATTGATCACGCTGAAAACAGCTATGTCTGAGCTAATCCCTGGTGGCAAGAAAATAACTGCTGGATGTCAGGAAAGTTCATGATACAAGTTTAATTAATCATTAATCCCCAGGTAGTAATAGCCTCATACACTTTATTTATTATCACAGTAATAGATCTGCATTTCAGTTTTTGTGAGCAATAGATGAGAATGAGTCGAGAGCAGAACTGTAACACTTTATAGAGTAACATGAAAACATGAAAACCTCCACAACCCACAAAAGAAACATGACATATAGCTCAATCTGTTCCTTGGCTTCATTTCTTTCATTTTTGGCAGATTATCTACAAAAGCTTACCAGAATAGGCCCGTCTCTGTCCAAAGAGCTGCCAAATTTAAGAACATTTAGGGTAATCCCCAGTGGGAAAAATACACTAATCTGCTCCCCAAAACCTGCTAAGGGTCCATTTAATCCAATAAACACAAAAGAGCAATGTTTGCTCACTGAGCACAGTTCACAACCACCCACAGAAGAGTCATCAGTGAGATCAACGCAGAAAGCCTAGAACTGCTGAACATCCATTATTCCCCAAAAACACACACATATTAAACAAAAGCTGAGACAGCGCTTGGTTTAAATAAGATAAACTGTTCAAAGTTTGATATGCCCAAAGCAGCTCCCACATCTTCTTATATGTTTTATAGAGGAAATCATTATAACAAAACGGAGAAACTGTCTTTCTTGAAAGTCTCTTTGAACAATATGCTTTGAGCTTCCAATTAGGCTGTCAGAATGGCAAAGAGCAGCTGGTACAGTAATGTTCTGGATATAAGAGTTACTAATTGCTGCAGCAAAGTGCTGCAAATGAAAAATGAGAAGGAACTGTGTACCATTCCTTCATTAATTAACTTTAGATTTATCTTCGGAGCTGTTGATGACTATAATGGCAAAAAAAACAAAAAAGTCCTACAGGGTAAGAAACAGCATTTCTGTGACATTTTGACATCACAGGATATATTTAGGTTTATTTGTTGGGGGTGGTGGAGCTGAGATGTATAATGAGAGGCGACCAACTGCACAATCCTGTTCACAGGATTCATTTCTTAAGGGAGAGCTTCTGGTTGTCTCTAAAGTTTAGTGGCATATTTTAATTAGTATACATTTGCAAACAGGGCCAGAGATATCACAGATGTGTGATAAGTCAATCCATTACATATAATAGGAAGTGGACGTGACTTTATTTACAGTGCAGTTCACCTGAAGCCTTTTTCCCACATAAACAGGTTTTTATGGAAAAAGAATGGTGTGGACCTCACGTATATTTGAGACTGTGTCTGAACATTTCTACAGCAAGTCTAGTGTAAAACGATGATGTTGTAATTTAAAAGTAGGGCAACACAGAACGCACCCTAAAACTTTTCAGCTAATTTACAATTTGAAAATGTCATCGTCAATTATTTTTATTGTTGTTGGTCAACTAACACATTTTTTGCTTTGCCTAGTTTTATTTTTTAAGCCTCTATCAGTTCTTTGTTCTGGACTTACAGACCTGAGAGCATCTGTCATTTTTTTCCTTCTGATTTTTTTCTTTCTCTCTGTTCCAGATACCAGAATTGAGATAACCTACAACTGTCATGATCCTGGGCTATCACACTGCCCGCTTTAACAACAACACTTCAACACATTTCATTTTGTATGTATATGAAAAAATAAGGGAGATTTTAAAGCGATTCATGATTTACGATTGGAGTGGAAATAAGACGACGTGGCAACGTCTTTTGACTCATGTGTTACTCTTTGGCGCAGAGACCGAAGGCGTTTCTCCACTTTTCTGATAAACTGGGAGTGGTAGGAAAGGAAGACAAAATGTAAATACATAGAATAGGGATGACATATGCTTACTGAGACTTATTTATGTGAGGTTGGCTAATAGTGTGAATGACACATTTTTATTAATCCTATCATATGTGCAAGTATAGAGTTAAATATAGCTGTTCAGAATCTCATATCATTAATGAACTGTTCAGAAGAAGCTCAGCAGAAAGAAGTTGACATTTGCACAAAAACAACTGTGAACATCTGTTTGTGGTTTATTGAGTTTCTGGATAAAAATGTCATGTGTGATAACGAGGTGCTAATCAGGGTTTTATAGACAGGTTTACATGTGTGAGAAAAGTTGTTTTGAGGTATTCAAGTTATTCAACATGCTGGTTTTTCAAAAGTCACTCCTGGATGACTTTAAAGTTCTCCCTGACCTTCTTCTTTTTCAGAATGGAGGGTATGTGGTTTAATTAGCCATGCCTAGAATGTGATAGGGATAAATTGCATTACATAAATGATGTACTTAGCTCAGTGGCCTTGTCTGAGGTGACTTCTCATTTTACACAGTGCTTATGCTAAAGAAGATTGTGGTTTAGGAGACGGAATGAGTCCAAACCACAGAAAGGGTATCATACATTCAGCTTGGGAGTTGATCAGTCCAGGAGACAGGTGACATTAAGCTGTGGAAAAACAAAGAAAACAAAACACACAAAACAAAAGATAAAGCACAGTAAGGTCACGGAGTGGCCTAGCCAGGCCTCAGTCTTATAAAATATCTGTAGAAGGAGCCCAAGCTTTGAGTTGCCAAGCATCTGCCAAGAAACCTAAAGGATTTGGAGTTTCTGTAAAGAGGAGTGGGCCAAAATCCCTTGTAAGACGTTTGCAAACCTGGTGACCAACTACAGGAAATGTCTTAGCACTGCGCTTGCCAACAAGGGTTTCTCAAGTAGGAGGTCATGTTTTGCTTGAGGATTAAATGCTTATTTCACACAATGACGTGCAGATCAGTTTAGAACATTTATGTAGTTTTTTTCTTCATTACAGTGAAACTACTATAAAGAAAAACAGAGACTGTTAATTTCTCTGTGAGTGAGCAAACTTACAAATTATTTCCCCCTTTGTATTGCAGTCATATTAACTCCTGTATACTTTAGGAGAAAAAAAAAAAGCCCATCCATATGATATCTATCTCTCTCAGCTCAAACAGGTAGTCAGTGTATTATTGCATCTTTTAGCTCAGTGTTTTGGTAGAATGGACTATAAATGAACAGTTTTGTTTCAGTCTCATGTTCAGTGCTCATTACACTTGTTTGCATGCAGAACCATGCATCTATTCTTAGCTTAAAAGCTCCAAAAGCCCATTGTATGATATCCCACTAATGGAAGAACTTTTCCATATTCCATATGTTTTTTTTTTAGCTTCTGTCTCAAAGTGGGAACTTTCCAAGCATAAAGGGTGTAAGCTGGTTTATCAGACAAATGAATACCTGATCGACAGTAAAGCATGGGTTTTTTTGAGTGCACAAATATCACAGAGGAAAAACAACTTGTGTTTTGGTAGCGACAAAAGAAAATCATGAATACCTTGCATGTTTCTATATATTTAATATCTTGCTTCCAAACACATACTACATCCTTAAAAAGTGATAGCACAACAGCAGTGTGCTTGCAGTTTCTTACACTGCCAATAAATGGCTAATGTAACATTAACTTTCCAGGCAAATCAGGTAATCTATCAAATATCAGCTGATAAATTTACAGAATCATTACATTAATTATAATGTCTAAAATCTAAAATAATCTAAAATAGTTTTGTTGCACATTCATTCATCCTAAACCCACCTAAGGGGAAAAATTGCTGGTGCATGATTTATTTATATAGCAGTTACCAGAACTTAAGTTCTAAAATGATCAAACGAATTTAAAAATAAAACTGCAACTTCAATTAGCGAGATATTCGACAAGTAATGCCTGTTCGTTTGGCTTCATCATTTTATGACAGTAACATAAAACTACGTAAATAACTTAATACATGTCTTTTAACTGGAAAAGTGAAAAGCGTTCAAAGATCACTGATATCATCACCCCCAACTGTTGCTATTATTCTGACAATAGCGCTCATTAAATGATTTGTGACCTCCATATGGACATTTTGTCTTCTCCTGCCCTTTCTTCTCCGTCAGCCTCCGCCTTCGTCCATCAACCACGACTTGAGCTGAATGCAAAAGTTAAAACTCTCTCGCACAGTGCTGCACAGAAAACTGACAGCTCATTATGACTTTCAAAATTGAGTTCAATTCTGTGTGATCTATTAATCTATTCTGTGCTCCTGCCCATCCACAGTCATTCTCTTTTCATTAAGCAGAACAATGGCCCCGATGCCACAGAATTCATTACACGTAATCAAAAGCAGATCCTTAGGGCCCATTTCATTCGCTTTCATTATTAACATTACTACTATTATTAATATACTTAAGTAGAAGTCTGCTGTGTGTTGCTGAATTGAAATGTTAATTCCCCTTTTTGGCAGGTGCTATTTTCCTCACTTGATTCACTGGTTCTCTGAAAAGACTGAAACTTTGAAATGAGCTTATCACAGGTGACATTTTATATATGGAACAAAAAAATTATTATTATGTGACATTTTAAAATAATTAAGGAATTCAAACTGTAACTATATGTGCGACTTCATCATGTAACAGAATCCACTTACAGACCTTTTGGAACAGGTCCTCCATCATGGCCACATTTCATTTGCCCATCCAGTACTTACACATTATGTATATACACAGCAAAGATGGAATAAAGAACTCTTGGTCCTTTGCATGCCACCAGATTTGTACAATAAGTTAGAAACACAGTTGGAAATAATTTGGAAAACAATGGTTGTGTGTCTGTTCATAGTGTGCATGTGTCAGGAGGTGTTTGCTTATACATTCATTTTCTGCTACTCCTGGTGTTATGGTCCTGGGCTTGTTGCTCAGTGTTTTTGAGCTTCAGACTCTGTGGTTTTGTTTATTTAATTTTTCTGAGATTCTTGGTTTGCCTTGTTTTTATATTGTTTCCATGTGTTTCCCTTTAAGTATCTTTAGTTACTTTCTCAGTTCCCAGTGCTTTAGTTCTCCCTCTGTGTCCCCTTGTATTGTTGTTCCCTTCCTCTTGTGCCTCGTCTCCCGTTATGTTCATGTGTCTGTTTTCTCTGTACCGATCTTCCTGCGTGGTGTCAAGCTGTGTTTCTGTCTCCATGTTCAGCGTTTCCTGTTTTTTTGTCAGTATTTCGTCTCTTGTGTTTTGGAGTTAGTTCTACTTCCCTGTCTCATTCTCTGTGGTTTAGTTCAGCTGTGTGTTTCCCCAGCTGTCTACACTTTCCCTAATCACTCTTTTGTGTATTGTCTCAGTCTTTTCTTGTCCTTTGTCAGATCACCTGCTTATGTTCCCAGTCCCCTCGCCCCCAGTGTTTACTAGCTTAATAGAATTTGTTTTCTTTGTTTCCAGTTTTCAGTGAGGTTTGGTAGTGTTATGTTTTAGTAGTCCTCTGTTCAGGTTTTGATTTTATGTTTACCATTGTCCCTGCCAAAAGCCTTCAAATAAATGGCTCATTTTCTGTTAAAACCCAAGTGTCCTGCATTTGGGTCCTTACAACCTCCACGCTCCACACGGTCAACTTCTGCAGTCCGTGACACCTGGGCCTGGGTGATGGTGGCTGTGGTGCTGTCAACAGAACAAACAACAGTATTCCAGGTCACAAGCCACATGGGGTAATATGTCAGCATGTGTTGGATCTTTCCCAGTTAGATTTGCCTGGAAATCTTGAGAGGGAGGTCATCCTGGATACACCAAACCAAACTCAACTGACTCATGACTGGAATTGCTGAGACTTTACTTTCAGGCTCCCTCCAAAAGTGTGAGAACCTTAACTTGACTCTAAGGATGAGTTCACCTACCCTGCAGATGAAATTCAGGGTGATCATGTACATCTCTTTCAGTCACTACCAAAAGCTTTATGACTGTTGGTAAAATGATTCAATTAAGTTTCAATTAAATTTTATACACACTGTTCAAAAAAAATTAAAGGAACACTTTTAATTAGAGTATAGCATCAAGTCAATTAAACTTCTGGGATATTGATCTTGTCAGTTAAGTAGCACAGTGTGTTGTTAATCAGTTTCTGCTTTGGTATTAATGAAATTAACAACAGGTGCACTAGACAGACAACAACGAGACAACCTCCAAAACAGGAATGGATTTGCAGGTGGAGGTCACTCACGTTTTTTCCTTCCCTGTCATTATTTGGGTTTTTCACTAGGGTCAGTGTCACTACTAGTAGCGTGAGGCGAAGGTTTGCTGTATCTCCCAGGACTACCACAAGAGCATCGAGGAGCATGGTCTTCAACCCTTCAGCAGGACCGGTATCTGTTCCTTTGTGCAAGGAGGAGCAGGATGAGCACTTCAGAGTCCTGACTCCAGCAGGCCACTGGTGTGAACGTCTCTGACCAAACAATTAGAAACAAACTTCACGAGGGTGGCTTGTGGGCCTCACATCCTCTAGTTGTCCCTGTGCTCACTGCCCGGCACCCTGGAGCCCGACTGGCATTTTCCATAGAACACCAGAAATGGCAGGTCCACCACTGGTGCCCTGTGCTTTTCACAGATGAGAGCAGGTTCACCCTGAGCAAATGTGATAGACATGAAACGGACTGGAGAAGCCGTGGAAAA
Organism: Archocentrus centrarchus; assembly: GCF_007364275.1. Lineage (NCBI taxonomy): Eukaryota > Metazoa > Chordata > Actinopteri > Cichliformes > Cichlidae > Archocentrus > Archocentrus centrarchus. The sequence goes on from NC_044366.1 coordinate 6,766,376, forward strand.
CGTTCTGCTGCCTGTAACATTGTTCAGCATGAGTGGTTAGGTGGCGATTCACCAACAGGTTGTACCTCAGACAGTAGGGAAAAGGTGAGCACAGAGAGACGAGGACAAAACACAAAGAAACATAGTACTACATATACATATTACTGCTAAAGCCACATTAATTCACCTGTGGATCCTCCGAGAAAGTCCTGCTTGGGACAGCAACCCACTCCTAACCCCACTAGTGGTCTGAAACCTTGGAGATGCTGAGCCCAGCTACTGCAATCCGCAACTGCAAAACATTATCTGCAAAGAAAATTATTAATTTTGAGCCACACATCAGCCACCTACCTCCTATAATAGCATTTTACAGTTAAGCAATGATGAACTTTCTTTCCCAGACACTATTCAGATTAGATTATTGGATAATCAATTTACAATAAAACCTGAACACAGAAAATTAATTATTCATGTATATTGTTTATCCTATCTGCTGTCTGATTGCAACTGTGTATTTCTTCAACATTTTATAAATGGCAGTGTCATCAGATATTTGATTATTCATAATGTGTAATACAATAATTTTTCCTGAGTAACAGCCCCAACAATGCTAGAGATGATGAGACAAAACTGAAAACCATCCCAAAGAGTTTCAAAGCAATCACCGCTGTGATTCTGCCATAAAACCGTGTACAGCTAAATGAAGGTTACAAGGCTGACTGCTCATCACTGCCTTTGTTAACTGAAGCTCAGGCTCTGGCTGCTGGGTTGAGTTTGCAAACACTCAGCTTTAACTCTGGCTTTTTTGCTAGCTTTGTTTGCAAAGGGCCGATGTTATTTTAGCAGTACAACGCAGTTGTTTCTGTCCTGGATGCAGTTTGTACTTTAATTTTTATTGCACAAGAGGACAAGAGCGAAATGGTAAAGTAACTTTACACCAACCTTTGGTGCTCTCATTTTAAAATCCTTGAAAGTCTTACTGAGTCTGGGCAGACATGAATGTAAACTGCACCTTCACTGGTTGGTGGAGCATAGCCAGTAAAAGGTGATGTTTTTAGTTTCCATAAATTTTTGCACAGTATGAAACTCAACGTGCACAGTTAAGCGACTCGCTTGAGAAAGTTAATCCATTACAGTATGATCAGCTTTAAAATCTGACTGAAACTGATAAAAGAGTCTACTTTCTTTCTTTGATGCTTTGATTGTGTCCTTTCCTTGATTCAGACCATACACCTCAAAGACAAAAATAACTAGATAGAGACATAATTAAATGAAAAGAATGTTTCAAGTTTTACCTGAATTAAATCTATAATTTTGGCTCTATAGCATAGCCAAAGTGAATAACCTTGGGCACAGTTGATAAAGACCACAAGCCAGAAATGTCCAATAAAACAATTCTGCCTGTACCCATCATCATACCACACTGATAACTCCAATAAAACTCCAGCAAAAATCATATTTTTACATTTGCCTAATCAAAACTCAGAAACTGAAAAATACATTCAAAAATAAAGGGATGTATAAATTGTGAAAATGTAGGACACGCTGCTCAAAACAGATGAGAAAAGGAAAATACCACCAAAGTCACATGTGGTTTCAGGGCCATTTTTTATAGATCTCACTTTAGAAAGTACTGTGTGATGACAGATGGGCATTTTAAAATCTCATAAGTAATTCTTTGCAAGCTGTGGGATAAATAACAGTATGCTCTTCCACAGTAATGCAGTGGAAATCAGCTCAACCAGAGTGCATAATTAGTAATGTAATAAAGTCATGTGGAAAGGATTAGTCCCTTGAGGACACATGTCATGTAAGTATCTTAAGTGTTGTGCCAGATGGGACTAAAATCTACATTCTTTAATTATGGCATGTGACCTCTTTGTATAAAATTAATGAGAAAAATTAGCCCAGACATGCTCTTAGTCAATAATAAAAAAAAAGGTTGACACTTTTTGATGAATTAAATAATTGAATTAGACCACAATTTATAATCTGACAATAAAGATTGAAACAGTCTTTCATGAGAGATAGATTCACAAACTCTAAACATGCACATCTTCAAATCATCTTTGTTTCATCTTTCTCTGACAATGATGCTCCTCCATCACCACACATCTAGGTGGACATGATCTTTCAAATGCATAGCAATGAATCAGCCTGCAAACGTGCGCATCACAGCGTGTCAGGCCAGATGGATGGTTAACTAAACATACTCGGACAGGCCATTAAAGCCACAGATAGATGGATAGATCAGTGAATACAAAGACAGACAAGATAAAAAAATGAATTCCTCAGTGTGGACATTTGAGTGAGTCTGTCTGATGATCTCTTATAAACATTCATAATATACAAACAGGTCATGGAGAGCTGTTTGTTTGATTTCTCAGTTTCAGCGCAGACACTGTCTATTATTCAAAACGGTGCACTGATGCAGTTGATATGATTTCTTAATAAAGCTCCAGAAGCTGTGAAGTGACGGAAACAAAAGGACAGGCCTGCCATGGTTGACCAGCTCATGAACCCTGTGCTGAGCTGTAACACTGAAGGAAAAAACTGAGCTGTGTGTTCCTGAGAATCGCTAAAAGCCACATTCAGTTCATTCAGCTGCAACTCTTTTCATTCTTTCTGACTTCGGGGCTTATTGAAAGAGAATGAAACTAAAGGCAAGTGTGTATCCGCGTGCGTGTGCGTGTGTGCGCGCGTGTGTGTGTGTAATATACTATTGTCCATTAACATTCATATACTAAAAATAATGACAATGACTTTATTTACTCATTTCTTCCCTCAGTTTGGGCTCATATATTTTGAGAAAAATATCTGGGTCTCTGGTTTGGCAGATGTTTAAATCTCATTTTGCCCACAGTTATTTCACATAGGCTACGTAGGTCCCAAAGAGCTTTTGAGGTTGTGTGCTAAACCAGCTTCTATTGTTGTACACGGGAGCTGTTATGGTTCAACTAACACACCAAAACATTGACATGAAAGAGACTGAAAGCTGAACAATTTGCAGGGTTGGATTTTTGATTCTCAGTGGAATCAGCTGTTGCAGACATTTCACACTTTCCAATGCAGACTGCCCAGTTTGTTTGTTTTTTATTTAATAAATAGGAGCAAAATTCAAGACTGGCTGTACTTTGAGGTTTTGATAGAGGTGACATAGTGCCTGACTAATTGTCTGAGTCATTCATGACTTAGTTAGTGGACAGTCAGTTGTCAGAAATTGTTGTTGTCATTTTTGCCATTTGAGCAGTTCAGCAATCCCTTTTCAGTCACTGCTGCTATCTCTCTAAACAGATATCTGAATATCTACATGAATATCCAATATCTATATGCAAGGGACAATACAAAGCTTTCTGGGGTTGATTTGTAGTCCACAGTACACTTGTACTCTGATAGTGTTGACCAGTCATGTTTGAGCTCGCTGTTCAATTCAATTCAATTTTATTTATATAGCACCACATCACAACAACAGCCACCTCAAGGCACTGGAACACAATCACAAAAACCACTGGATATTGCCTGCTTATGATTTAACTTTGTATTTGCCTTTTTGGAAGTTTATTTGCATTCTTAAACAACAACTGGTGGATGGAATTTGAAGAATTAGATTATCTGCCATAAATTAAGTATGCATTTACTGCTTCCATAGGAATTAAGTGGATAAGTAACAGCCAGATGCTGCTAATCAAATGCACTTGATTAACTGATCTTCAGCAAGTTTTGGCAGTTGACATGTCTGGAGCATTCAGGTGTATGTCAGCACAGTGCCAAGGAGGAAAGACATCAGCAATGATCTTAGACATTACTTATTTATTTACATAATTCTACAGTGAGAAAGTTTATGTGCAAGTGGAAAACATTCAAGACAGTTATCAGTTCATAGGAGTTGACATCAAAGCAAATTCACCCCAAGGTCCCGCTGTGCAACGCTCAGAAAAATTGCAAAAAACACAAGTGCTACATCTCAGACTTTACAGACCTCACTTATCATGTTAAATGTTAAAGTTTGTGACAGTACAATTAGAAAAAAAAGACTAAACAAGTCTAGTTTAATTGGAAGAGTTACCAGGAGAAAGCCTCCTTTCTAAAAAAGAACATGGCAGCTTGGCTTACATTTGTAAAGTTGCATGTGAACAAACCACAGGACTTCTCGGACAATGTTCTTTGGACAGATGAGACCAAAGTGGAGAAGTCTGGCCAAAATGCGCAGTGCCACATTTGGTGAAAACCAAAAACTCCATCCATCCATCCAGCCAGCCAGCCATTCTCCACTTATCCTGTTCAGGGTCACGGGAGGCTAGGGCCTATCCCAGCTAACATAGGGCGAGAGGCAGGGTACACCTTGTGCAGGTCGCCAGCCTGTCGCAGGGCTAACACAAAAACAGCATATCAGCACGAACACCTCATAAAAACTATCAAGCATGGTGGTGGACGGGTGAAGTCTTGGGTTTGCTTTGCAGCCACAGGATTTAGGCACCCTGCAGTCATTGTAAGTCAACTGCAAGCTCCTTTGTATAGAAAAGTATATGAGACCATCTCTCTGACAGCTGAAGCTCCACTGCAACAAGACAATGATCCCAAGCACTGGCTGAAATGGCAGAAAAAAGACAAGAATTGAAGTGTTGCAGGGACCCAGTCAAGCCTAGACCTCATCCGGCTGTGGTGGGACCTGAAGAGAGCTGTGCATAAATGAATGCTCGCAAACCTCAGTGAACTGAAGCAAACACACTCTTGTAAACAAGAGTGGGCTAAAATTCCTAAACAAGAATGTACAAGCCTGATAAAGTCATGCAGATTACTTCAAGTTGTTGCTACTGAATCATGCGGTGTGCTTAGTTTTTCACACACTACTTTTGGATTTTGGTTTAGTTTTTGTTTAATAATTTTTAAACCTGCTATGGACCAGAATACTTTTATTATGTTCTGATACGTAAAACTGTAGAACTGGAAGAAGTAGTAATTTCTTTTCACCATGACTGTACTTGCTACAGTTGAAGATATTAGCTATGCATCTTATCTTGTCTTAGACTTCTGATCGTAGTCTACATGCAGGTGAGTTTTCCTAGCTTGAGAACATCTTTACAAAAGACTTTTGAGGACTTGAGGAAATGACAAGGAGCAACTAACAAAGATAAAGCTAAAAAAAAAACAAAAGAAAAAAAAACAGCCATGGCTAAATCCAAAAGATAAACCAACACAGGTAGAAGGTAAGCAGGAAAATACACAGACAAAGGGCAGAGGTTGAAACAAGACAATATGTGCACACAGAAGGTGGCAGGGGTGACAAGACCCGGGCCGACACAATTAAGATGGGATGGGAAAACTAATGGTGGAAAACAAGAAGGCAAAACAAAAGATGCACGGCGGGAAGTAATTACCAAAACAAACCAGGAAGTGAGTATTAATTAACGTGAGTATAATGGCACAAGACACAAATTAAAAAAGCACATACACAAACAATAACAATAAAGGTTTGTTATTCTACATGTGGGTGCTTTATTTGCTACTGTATTCACAGTCTACACTGATGTAATTTTCCATCTCTGGTGAGTTTCACTTGTACAGTAGTATAACTTGTTATTCATGCACCATCTGAATGACTCTCCCTCAAAATTTTTGCTCACAGTATATCTTAAGAGCAGCTGGAACCGAGTTAGATTCACCACAAGGGGTACAGCACTGTATAAGGCTCCAGGCAAACCACAGGTTTCTTGACAGTTATGAGGCCCTAATAGCCTATGTGCAACAAAGGAGGACATTGACAATCCTAGAGGAAGAGGCGGAGAGGGTGAAGAGAGAGAAAGGGGCTGTATAATGAGAGGAAAGACAGCAGGAGTGCTCATGATGACGGCCTGGAGGGGAAGCTTTGTGGTAGTCAAGTATCTACACAGTTGTTGCAGTCTGTATTTTATTATACATTTCTGCATTTTTATGTTAATATCACACCAATGTTTTTACAAAAAAATACAATGTATAATAGGACTGTTTTCATTTGGACAGAAGAAATTAAGAAATAAATCAGGTGACATGCTGAAAGTTGTTTAAAGCAATACAAATATATAAACTGTAGGTATGTTCTTGTTAACATTTAGCATTTTTTTTCTTTGTACATTATCTTAATGCTAGGACAAGTCAACATGAATTAGTTTTTTGTATGTAGGTAGGAAGAATTTTCAATCTAGTTGTAATGGTGAAGCATTAAAATGACCAGCAGTATCCAGTGTTAAAGTCATAGAAAGATAGACATGGCAACATTAACATCACACGTTTGTGTGTGTTTTTGAGCCCTTGCTGTTGTCTTTTTCGTTTGCTGCTGTTTTCTCCATTGTCTTTGTGGTTTTGTGCAAAGTAATCAGCTAACAATAGCTAGGTACTGGTACCTGGTATTAAGCCTCCCTCCCCCATTCAAATTGCCAGTGTTTTGAACACTCAAATGTTGTCTTCATTTTTCAGTCCTGGAGGTTGCCACAAAGTTAAAATCCAGTGTTTTTTTTTTTTTTTTTGAAGCCAGCCTATCCTCTCTGACCTGATCCTTATTTGTGGCTCGATGGCAATATTACCTTAACCCTTTGATCCTATAATAAGTGCATTCACAAATGGGCCGTGTCACTTGTCAACAAGAGGCGACTTAATAAACCTTGACTATGGGTCGTCATACACTGCTTTCACAAATTAAATGCAATATGGAGTCATTCTTACTGGAGGATAGTCTTCACCAGTCGATTTTGCTCACTACAAACGCAACTAAAACATTTTTTAATGAAAAGCACTGAATTCAAAGACACCCTAAAAATCAAAGTACTGTATAAAAATATGATACTGCAGGCTAGTCCACTTTGCCCTCATTAGTTTGCACGGCCCCCACTTTCTTGTATGCATGCCTGACAATGTCGGGGCATCCTCCTAATCCTCCTTTATCCTCCTGGAACTGCCTGCATACTCTCATCACATGAGGCCGAGCATTGTCGTGCACCAGGAGGAACCTGAAACCCACTGCACCACTGTAGGGTCTGACAGTGGGTCCGAGAATTTCACCTCAATACCTAATGGCAGTCAGGATGCCGTTGCCTAGCCTGTTGAAGTCTGTGCGTCCCTCCAGAGATAAGCCTCCCCAGACCACCACTGACCCACCACCAAGATGAATGATGTTACAGGCTGGATAACATTCTCCACAGCTTTTCCAGACCCTTTCATTCCTGTCACACATGCTCAGGATGAATCTGATCTCAAACATCAAAAGCACAGGGTGCCAGTCCTGGACCTACCAGTTCTAATATTCTATATGCCAGACGGGCTTCAGGGTGCTGGGCAGTAAGCACAGGACCGACTAGGGACATCGGGCCCCCAGGCCACCCTCATGAAGTCTATTTCTGATTGTTTGGTCAGAGAAATTCACACCAGTGGGTGCTGGAGGTCATTTTGTAGCTCTGACAGTGCTCATCCTGTTCCTCCTTACACAAAGAAGCAGATACCGGTCCTGCTGATGTGTTAAGGACCTTCTACGGCCCTGCCCAGGTCTCCTAGAGCAACTGCCTGTCTCCTGGAATCTCTTCCATGCTCTTAGACTGTGCTGGGAGACACAGCAAACCTTCTGGCAATGGCACATATTGATGTGCCATCTTGGAGGAGTTACACTACCTGTGCAAACTCTGTAGGGTGCAGGTATCACCTCATGCTGCCAGGAGTGACACTGGCCCTAGCCAAATGCAAAACTAGTGAAAAAAACAGTCAGAAAAGATGAGGAGGGAAATATCTCAGTGGCCTCCACCTCTAAAACCATTCCTGTTTTGGGGGTTGTCTCTTCCTTGCCCCTCTAGTGCACCTGTTGTTAATTTCATTAACATCAAAGCAGCTAAAAGTGATTAACAAACCCCTCTGCTACCCAACTGACAAGATCAATATCCAATATCCCAGAAGTTTAACTGGCTTGATGTTATACAAAGTGTTCCTTTATTTATTTATTTTTTGAGCATACATTTGTAAAATTGTATAGAATAGAAGGATAATATGTCCAATAACACAAATAACCATTATTTTCCAAATGCTAAACTATTCCTTTAATATTTCTGGGAGCAGGAAATAAAAGCATGTGAAAGTCATTTCAAAGTTGTGGACCAAGGTTGAGCTAACACCCCCCCCACTGAGCATTACCTATTATAATTTTGGAGTGTCCAGTCAGACCCCATCAAAGGGATCAGAAGCCCCATGCTGTCCTCGCATCAGTTCCTGTCACAGCTTCTGTTTTTGCGCTCTTATATTTTTATATAGCCCTCTAACTTTGTTCTAGTAACTGTTACATGACTTTGGGGAGATAATATGGATGAATCAGCATTTGGGATTTGCAGCTGCTGTTACTTTTCTATCAAGACCTGCAGTAAGTTTTCACAAACATGACTATCAGTAATTTCACTGTTTAAATTTCCTCAATGCATATTCATACCCAGGGACAACTACAGCTTTACTTGATTGATATGTAGGGTGTTAATGGAATTCACTGTCCACCAAGCATGTTGTAATTTAATTACACTATTGAGCCTTAATGGACACAAACATAAAGGTGGAGATGCAAGGTGAAATGACCAACCAAGATTGAAGTGTCACTGAGACCTAGCATGTTACCTTTTGGAACAATAAGTGAAATAATGAATTTATCCCAGACTCCATTTAATATCCATTAACATAGTCCTTCCATAGCCAGAGAGTCCATATCAATTTATTGGATTGTTTAATGTAATCATGCATAATGCAGGAGGATTAATTGGAAATGGCTGCACCAAGAAAGGACCAATGCATTAAGGAGCTACTTAGAATCAAAAGAGGATTTGTTAAATGGTCCTTCAGTCTTGAGATACTGGTAAATTAATTCTATGGAGGGAGAGAGAGACACTTTTTGGAGGGTACAGTACGTTACTGAAAGATTAATATCGGCACTTTTTCTTGCAGATACTGAGGTCTTAGGGGAATTTTAAACCAGTGTTTGTGCCTAGAGCAGAGTTCACAGATTTTAGAAGTTTCATTGTGAAATTTTGTTTTCATTTTTATTTTATAAAGTGAAAACTGAAATGGGAAACTCTTTGAGGTGTTGTAACAGTCAAACTCAGATTTCCACTAAGGTCTTTGTAACATTTTATTTTTTTGTGTGCAAATTTCAGTCAGACGAACGTATCTGGCTGGTTAAAAGCAAGCTGGAGCAGATGTCAGAGTGTAATTTAACTCATTTCCAGCTTCATTAATAGGTTTCCAAAAGTGATTAACTAAGGTTGCATTTTAGACTGGAATTGCACAGCATATGGCTCACTAAAGCACAATCTTTCATCTTCCAGGTTTTTATGTCCACATCTTTAGAAATGTCCCTTTAGGTGAGAACATTAGCTGGCTATCCTTTGTTTGAAATACAAAATATTTTTTGACCTCTGTTACTATGTAGTTTTGTTATTTATATTCAGGGTGTATACCATTATTATAACGCATCAAGCAGACTGACAGACTGGACGTGCACTACCCTGGGATGATGCACTCATCTTCAAATAGCATAACTCATCCTGGGAAAAATACCATTTTTTTCTTTGTTTTTGTTTGTAAGATGTTTAATACTAAAGGTATTTTTCTCTCTTAATTTCTCTCTGCCTGGCCTTTTAAATACAGTGTTGCTCAAAACTTTCATTAGCATTATTCTGGAACTAGCCAGCATAATGACTTGGCTTCTCATTAGTGTGAATCTGCTTGCCAAGTGTAGAAACAACTCGAGCTAAACCGGTTGGACAGTTGTTATCACCCCAGTTGGTCGTACTTATTTTCTTCAATGCTGAAATAAAGAGCCTGTTTGGAGAATTTTAACTTTGTGTGTATCACAAAGCAAGCTGCTGACAGCATCATCCAGATAGAATGAAATGGATCTCATAATAATATGCACATAAAGAAGAAGGGAGAGTTTTAGAAAGGACAGCGTTCCAGTCACCATCACAGTCTGACAACCAGACAATTATTTGCAAGTGAAATAGGGCATGTCGGAGAGGATTTCATTTCAAGAAGAATTATGGTGAAATTAATTACAAAGGTTAAGGGCACAGTGAGTAAAATAAAAGCCAGGGTCACAGAAGAAGAGAATCTGATTACTGTGATTAATTTGGGAGATTAGGAAGTGCTTAGCCTATGCATGGCATTTTGGGGTTAATTACTTCCAGGATTTATCACAGAAAATGGTGACTTGTAACCACAGGTTGAGACTGATGTGGCCTCTACTGTTGGTTTAATGACTAGCTGTTATAAGAATACTTTATGCAAACCACAAACCAAGCAGATCATAAAAGTATGACTTTAGAAGACAAGCATTATGGATAAGACGTCATAAACAGAACATGCATACAAAGGAGCATTCAAACAGATAAAAACATTAAAATCCAGTAAAATCAGGAAAACAGATTTGGAAGGGGTCACTGACTCTGCTAACCTGATTGCCTAAGGCAACTTTTCTTAGCTTCAGGGCTCCTCTGGCTTTCTACCACACCTCAGAAACAAATATATAACCTCTGCCCGAGGATGTCAGGCTACGTATGAGCCTCGATGCAACTCAGAGTTCAAACTGTAGACAGGCCACAAACAGCCTACAAGTGAGCTCTTAAAGTCCATTCAGAAACAACCTGGAAGATGGTACAGGTGTGATGTGGTCACTTCTCTTGGTTCTTGTTGAAAACTTGACAAGTATGGCAGTGGCGCAGTGGGTACGTGCTTGCCTTGCAGCCAGAAGGTTGCCGGTTCAAGACCCTATGCTGCGTTGTGTCCTTGGGCAAGACACTTAAACCACATTTCCTAACGGTAGCGCCGGTCTCTGGCTGCATGACTGCAGATGCTCGTCTCTGGATGAGTGATCTGGAACAATCATTTTGTTGTGTGCACAATGACAATGAGTTGAATCTAACATAAAGTGAGTTCTTTAGAATTGGCAGCTGGATTTTTTTTGTTTGAGGAGAAATGAGAAGATGTGGGCATGTAAACAGCATTACAGCATATCAAAGCCAAATGCACAAATTTATCTTTTTAACCTGTGTTTAATATTTAGAGTAAACTGATTCAGTGAACCTGTGGTGACATCACTGGAGAACAGAAACTGTAAAAACAGTTTTTCTCCAGAGGGCAGCTGAAGCAAATAAAAGGCTGCTGCCAAGTGAAAACCAATCAGAGCACTGAGTCCCAGGATACAGGTTTGTGTACATTTGGCATATGTATGATATTTCCAGTTGCAAATATTATGGCCTACACCGAAGGAGTGCAAAGAGTCTACCTCGCTATTAACTGTTCATCCAAAACATCTTTGATTTATTTCACTGCTATTCACTCAACAATCTAGCAGAGTTTATATTATTTTTACTTTGCTTTTATTGTTTTTATTTTATGGCATCTGCATCTGCAGATAGCCTCCTCAGCAAAATAAAAGAATGAGCCAGGATGGAGCTCATGAATGTCACAGAGCAGTGATAAAATATGTGTTGCCCCTCAGCTACTCTAGCAGTGTAAAATGTCTATGGTTTAGATTTGGATAGTTAGCATGCATTGTTATTACTTAACAATTACTGTCAGTGTCATGCTTGTTTGATAACAATTATAGATTGTGTTATTAGGGTGTTGTAAATGATGTCTTCATTCTTGACCAAACAACATAAAGAAAAGAGCTCTGATTCAGTAACAAAACTGGATTCAGATACAGTCATATTCTATCATGCAGCATCACTACATGGGTCAGGAGTTTTAATTACTTTATTTTTCACACAGTGTAGTGCTGTTCTAGCTAATTGCAACTTCTGGGATTTACACACAAAAAAGAAAACATCTCATATAAACTTATCTCACACAGTTAGTCAAACACACTAGAGGCACTTGTGAGGAAACGCAGCTTTCTTTACTTCAACCAAACTTTTTAATTCAACTGCAGCACTTAATTTATTCAGACTGTCATACAAGCAAGTCAAGGTCGGCTCTTCAGCAGATTTTCAGTGATGCTGAAGTCGAAGGATTATGAGGGTCATTCCAACAGCATTTTTAGGTCTGCTTTGGATCAGTGCAGAAACCAGCCTCTGCTCAGTTTCAGCTTCTTGGCTGACTCAGTGACATTTGCAACTAAAATTTGCAGATTTTATTTTTAATTCAAAAATGTAATTAACATTAATATTTGAATAAAGTTCATTTTTAATTTTTGGACTCCTGAAGTGGCTGTATTTATTTCTTCTTGCTTCAGAAGTAAATACATATATAATATTCAAACTAAATATGTTACATTCCAAAAGGTAGCTACAGTAAACTTGAACATAGATAGTTCTGTAGCACATATAGACTCCAGTTGTCAAATATTATATTAAAAGCATAATAATGCCTAACCATGAAAAATACTGCTAAACTACACTTAGGTTTTGTGTCTTGATCCTAAAATTCTAATAATGGAAACAAACATGAGCGAAAGAACCAAGACATATTTTAGTTTTTGCCACAGCAGCTTTTATGGGCAGTGGAGAGAGACAGGAAATGGGGGAAAGATACAGGGGAAGACACGCAGACAAATTGGCAATGGGCTGGGACTCGAACCCGCACCGCCCACACTTCAACGTGGCATATGTGTGTGGTTGCCAGCTTCACCACTAAGCCACCCAGGCATCCCGTGAAATGTGTTCTCATATAAGAAAATTGTGATGGTTACGGAATTCTGCTCAATGCAACTCAGCGGGGGATTATTATTCATAAGACAACCTTATGGCATTGATTGTATGAGTATTGATTTTTAGACATTTATGCTATTGATTCTAAACCTAGCCCATCTACTGCAGGCAGAAGGTGCCCTGACACTAGTTCCTGTAATTCAGTAAATGTCACAGACTTCATTTAAAAACAAAATAAGGCATTTGTGAAATTCAAGACAAATGTAGGATGGAGATAGTCTCCACTGGTTCTATGATATAATGCATATATGTATCTAGAAATATGGAAATGATCCATTCTGCAAAAGGTTTGGGGTCTGGATAATGTAACATATCGGTTACAGTCTGTGTCTGCTTTGTGATAGCGGTGTCCGTCTACTGTCAGGTGTTTTCTTACTACAGCTGAAGAAAAAAGAATAATAAGAAGTCAAAAATGTGTGAGGCAAAAAATGTTTTGACTGAGCATGTTGCTCTGTTTGAGGGGTGAAAGAGAGAACGCTTACATATCCATTCCCTTCCTCACATGGTTACCAGATGTCTGATATTTCAGTGTTATTTCTGACTGACACACCAAGTTGGCTCATTTATTCACTTACTTGGAGGAAAACACCCCAGCCTGTAAGCCTTTGAGGTTGTGCCAGTTGATTTTCAAGTGTTATACAGTAGATGTGAGCAAATAAAACCTCTTTTGAGCTTGTTGGCACACTTTATTTCTTAAAATGAAGATGATTCAGTATAGTACAGTAAAAGGCAGATGTTTATTTACAGTTAGTTCAGCATACAGTTTACAACTCCTACAATTTACTGTGTTACAGCTCGACTACATCACTGCTGAATTTCAGCCAAGCAACAGTTGTTTCAGAGACACTGTAAGGACAACAACTTGGAACTCAAACTTGAATGCATAAAGCAACTGTACCTTTAGATAGCAAACACATTGTGGTCCAAACTTCACAGGAACACTTTGTGTTTTTCCTGGTATTTGTTGAGCTGTATAAAAAGGTTGGATTTTAAATTACCTGGCACTTAAAAATGTTGCTTCCTTTATGCTTGCTCTTTCTGTAGGGCTACCTAGAAGTACCACAACCACAACTTATAGTCACCAAAATCTCTGTTCCAGATTATTCCAGCTTTAACCCCTGAGTGTAGTGCTATAAACAAGGCAAAGATATATGTTTTTGCCTCTTTCATCTCTTTGTGTGTGATAAGCTCTAGTGATGACACACCAGTAGGATGTGTTACTGTTTCCTCAGTTTAGGTTCAAATCAGTTTGGTGTCCAAAAGTGCCCAAAATATGTGCACTAAGGAGATACCCATGCTGGTCGGATGGCCGAGCCCCCTCAGCTGGCTCAGTTTGATGTGGAGGAGCGCCGGCTCTACAGTGAGCCTCTCCCTGTTTTGTTTGTTCTTGAAACAGGTGTGATAAATGAGAGGCAGATTTGACTGTGATACCAAGGACATTGCATACTCATAAGGTGGCAATCTGTCAATCGAAAAAAATGTGCTCACCCTGAGGGTGAGTCCAAGAAGCAACCCGTTTGCTCACCTGCTTTGTTAACAGTTGGTCGCTAGTGGACATTTAAGGCTCCGGTTACTCAGGTCACCCTCTAATGTATTTACTACCCTATGATTCTTTCACCATTTATCACTCTGATTCTTTGCTGGTAGTTGCTTCAGTCTCTTGCCTCAAAGTTGAAAATACCTTAACTTGGAAGATGCCTACTTCATGTTGCTAACAGTTATTCCACTTATCATTGCTTGAAATCACTGAATGCCATTAACTTTCTTGATCTCCACAATGCTGTTAGTTACTTCCTTCTGCTTTTATTTCCTTCTGGAACCAAGTCCTGCAGTGCAGTAGCCATCTATGGTTAATGCCTCCAAACAGTTATTTTGAGCTTGAGGTTAGTGTTAAGGTGTGTTTTTGGTTGTTCCTTTCTTAGCAAAGTAGTTTACTGCTGCTCAAATTGTTACACGCTTTAGTGCAAATCTGAAGCAAGCACTGTAGGTATGGTAAATAGCTCAGGATATTTCAGTTTCAGCAGAGTTTCACCCAGAGAACACACAGGATACTGCTTTTTCCTACCAAAGAGCCATTACAATTAATTAGCATGCATGTCAAAACACTAGCAATGGGCACCTCCTCCTGCTGGCTCTCTTAACAGTGTTCACCTGTGGGTACCCAGTGAGGGCTTCAGTCATGGCTCATACTGGGTGTGCTTGTGCAGAGCAGGTTGGGAGATATTAACTCTGCATGTGTTTTACTTTCTTGGTGAATTTCCCCACCGGCTGGTCAAACACACAGCTTGTGACTCCATGGATGTCAGAGGAGACGTGGAGGTTTAAATTCTCAACAGGCGGCAGAGGCATTTAGCAGTGATAGCAGAGCATGGGAGGACCACTCCAAAACGTTAGAAAATGGGTTTTAAAAGAGTAAAATTTAAATTATCATATTTGCATAAATATTTCTGCAACAATAGAAATTTTGACAACCACTATGGCAGCTAAAACATATTAACACTTTTGATTCCTTTTGGGAAGGGGGTGTATGATGTAAAATAATGAGGTTAGAGGACATGCAGGGGATTGGTGTGACACAGGAGGATGGTAGGATAGAGTGAGATCCCCACAGGTAGCAGCCAAAAGGAGCAAAAGAAGGGGTTAGAGCAAGTACAAGTAGTCCCTGATAAACAGAAGCTCAGGTTTCAGAGTAGTTTTTTCAAGTAGCTGTTTCTAGTTTTGGCTCTGCATAGCATGACGTTTTTGAGAGTCTATATGCCCAATATGATCACCTCAGGCACACAGCTCTTCTGTTTACCAGGGGTAGCCAATCAGAAGAAATGTGGCTAGAAAAGAAGAGGGAAGGGAGCATAACTGATCCCCTTCAACCTTACATGAGCACTTTTACTGATAACATGAGAGAGAAGACATGCTAATACCTTATTCCAGTAGCTGGCCTCTCCAATCATCTGATCAGTCTCACACTTTTATTTTAATCCAGACTTTTGAGGATGTAATGCCTAAACTTTGGAGCAGCCTGGAGGTCTGCTGAATCAGTGGTTTATTTTAAATAGCTGCTGAAAACTCATCAGCTTTTCCTCAATCTTTCACCTATTACACTTAGTTATCATTCACATCTAATGTGTGTATGCAAATATACATGTATGAGTGAATGGATGACTGTATGCTTCTCTAATGGAAGTTTCATTCAAACTGTGAAGCATTTTGTAGCTGTGTGTTTTTAAAAAAAATACTATACAAATAAAGTTATTATTATCGTCATTATTATAATGGCAAATGTAACAGCTGAGAATCCATGTAATTACCAGCACATGGTCACTCGGGAGGACCAGATTCAGCCTGCCATTCTTTGATCATAACCGATATTGAATGGCATTTACCGCCTGGACGGAGAGAAACCTGTTTCTCTGCCTCTGTGAGCAGATGGCCACAGGATGGTGGAGGCTGTTGTTATTATTCAAAATATCGCACAGAGAATGTGGAATGCCAGAAGCTTTTTTACCCATCAGGAGAGCTGGAAGAGAGATCACAAATATTTCTGTGAAGATTTTGGGGCATTTGTGCTTCATAACAGTAACCTCCTGTCAAACGCTGAGGAAAATGCTGTCAACTCTTGACATTTGCTGGATCAAAGTTTTTCTTTTTTCCCCTGCTCAAGGACTGTCTAACTTTAAAAAAACTAAACACTGAAGATGTTTCTTGAGATTCTGTTCACACTCTGTTTAAACGCTCCTCAGACATCTGCAAATGAAAGTGATATTAATGTCAAAATTCAGTCAATTCATTCCCTTCCTCTTCTGTTTGACTTGGAACTTTCTAGGTTTCATCTCGCCCTTTCCCAGAGGTCGGGTGAATTTTACTTAAGGAGAAAAAGACATGTTGAGTCAAGGGTGGAGCACAAAAAGTTATCCACAGAAATTTCTGCAACCCTTTGAAAGTGAGTTTTAGTCTCTTGCCAAATCTTAGAGAAGAGATGAGTGCCACTGATATCTATATTTGTCCTGTTTTAGACAGCATTATTTCTCTATCAAGAAATGAAGAAGAGAGCCAAAAAGGTGTGTGTTTCCATCCCTTTTCCATGGAGTAGGCTAGAGAAAACGTTAGACTTACTTCAATGAGTTTGTCTTTTGTGTTAAGAACTTTGATACTTGATGGTTTTCCAGATAGGCTTAATTTATGCAACGCTTCTTAAAATAGCGCGAACAGCCACTAAGCGAAAGTAACTCATTAGCTTGCTGCTAGGGTTAATTTACACATAACAGCTGAAACAAACCAAGAAGAAGTTAAAAATGAATAAAGGCCAATGTTATGACTAGAGACATAATAAGAAGAGCTTGGTTAAGCTCCTGCACCTACATGTGGGAACATTACCTTTTAGCTTTGCTGCAGCTGATACTTCATTTTGCTCAATCGTGCTTTATACGTTGGTAAGCCATGTTAACACTATTGTCGCCATCTGAGGACTTTTTAAAAACATTTTTTTTTTTTTTTAAGTATGCAACAAAATACAACTTCCTGTTCAAAGAGGAAGTTTAGTTTATACACATATCGGGGCCATCTAGTCACAAATTTCTAGGAGAAATTCTTAAAAAATGCATCGCAAACAGAAGCTCAGGTCTCAGGAGGTTAATATCATTATATCTGTAGAGCTGATATTGGTCCATTTATGTCAACTAATAATTACGGTAGTTTAAATCATCCATCACTGTATGTGACCAAGGCATAATTTGGTGCTCTCTTGCTGGTAGCCTATAACCTTTCCTTTCATGCTGGAAGCTGCACCTATACTGCTGTTAAATTTACAGCACACAATTAGCGATAACAAAAGTGGGCGAATGTTTTGAAACATTAACCCCACCTCAACCTTTCACTTCCATCACCAATTGCAACCACCAGGCTTAATAAGTTTTCTCTTAATGTGTCACATTTAAGGTGTAGCACCTGCGCTCCAATTATCTATGGAAAAGGCTACACTACAGAGACTAGGGCTTTTACAGGAGCAACTGTGTATATAGAAATGTGGAAGATGAGCGCTGCCTGAATAAAACAAAAAGAAAATACAGAATTATTCCTTCACTTAACATTATAACAACACAAGGGAAAAAGTCATTTACTCAATGGCTCTGGCCCCACTGTGCCTCCGATATGCTCTTTGTGCATTACTCATGAGTCATACGTCAACCTAACTCTCTAAACACAACCCAATCTGGGGCACCGTGAGCCTTGTAGAAGTCCTATAGAGTCTTTTCAAAGTAAAAGCCATTTACAGTGTCACACAGATTTGTGCCAATTTTTCACTCTCTTGTTTTTAAAAAAAAACAAAAAAAAAAACATGCTAAGGTCCAGAGTCATAGCTACTTATGGCCATGCATCCACATGTGAATTTATTGTAGCGCCTTTTAATATCTTTCATGAGTATTTCCCACCTTTGCATATTAGCAACAATGTAAGATGAATGGGATCATTTGAATCATATGTGTTTGTATGAAATATATATTATTTAAGAATCTGCATTTCTCGTATTGCTTGTGAAATGTGCCTAAAATGTAGTTTCAGTTTTTATAATGTCCTATAGGAGCGGTGCATCACTGCTGCAGCAGCTGCTGTTTGTGCTGAGTGGGCTAAACAAGAAGAGAGCACCAGTCTGGCATCAGCGGCCATGTTTACAGTTATTTTTAATTGAAATCCTCTGAAATGAAGTCATTATCATTTACAGGAAAAAATGAAAAACCAACCTGATATCATAAAAATCCACTTGTACTGCTATATATATTATATTAAAATTATAATTATATTATAATTACAAATTAAATGCAATTTTTTGTTGTAATTTGGTGGGTATTAATTCAGTATCTGTTAGTTGTAAGGTGACGTGCAACACTGCACCACAGCTTATTAACAGTCAACAATATCCATATACAAACGATGGAGAGTACACTGATATTTCCAGACGCTTTCAAATAATCTGCACCACATTATAAACTTTTTTTACATTCTGAAGAGGAACATTTTCTGTTTTTGCTCATGCTTAAAATTACTGAGTTACTGTGTGCCTTAAATGCAGTCAAGCAAGCTGTGCATTTTTGAGGGGGGGAAAGGGGGATTTAGAAAAACAACTCCCAAATCAGTGTAATATATCAGCTTAGATGCAGTTTATGACTGTACTATGGTGCACAATTATTTTCATCTTCTCATGCTGAATTGGGTTATAAAACCGACAGAAATGTATACCATGGCTGAAATAATAGATTCCCAAAGCAGTAATAAGAATGGGAGGATGAAGATTTAAACATCAGCAGAACAAACACTCGAGTGCTCAGCAGAAATGCTGCAAAAAAAAAACAAAAAAACAAAACAAAAAAATACAATAACACCAGTAATGATTAGGCTGGAAAATGCAAGGTTTAAAGAATTTAAATTAGACTGATGGCTGCTTTCATGCTATCATCTGCTGCCAATGATACAGTCTTAATTAACCCATTAAAAAGCAGTGGTGTGTATTTATGTTCATAATGAGCCTTTTCAGAATAACGCAAAACACATTATTGGGATAATGCTATCCCCGCCAGCTCACTCTGATCGTTATCACACCAGCATGATTCATTATTGTCAGAACTACTGAAACTACTGCAACTTGTTAACACCTTGTACGTAAAGTGGTCATTCATCTCATTCACCCACGTGTTATCAAAACAAGGACTCGTTGCACATCTTGTACACACATTATTTTTCTGCAGCAAAATCATAAACAAAATTTGCTCATGTAGTGGAAATGAAAAGAATTTTGAAGTAAATAAACAGAAACGGGCACGATGGTTTCAAGAGGATTTGACAAAAATCAGGGCAGATCATTAGTTTGGGTTTGAAGGCAATCAAAGTTGAATATTGAGCTCTGCGTTGCACACCCAAACATGGTTTGATCATGTTTAATTTGCACTCTGGGATTCAGAAATGTCTATTTTATTAATTAATTTTTTCCCTAAGTTACAGGCGGAAAAAAAAAAATCCTCTGTAGAATTGATATTTCGCCAATTATCCAAAAAGCTCTGTCAAACTTAAACTGAAGAATTAAACAAACATGATGTAATTGTAAATGTAAGAAATCACATTATAATTTGAATCAGTAATTGATTGTAATTAACCACAAAACATTGTTTTAAACAGTCAACAATTCAAGCGGAACACTTTGCCCCGTACGTACACACTGAAAAACAAGCCGATAATGACAGTAAACAATAGCAGAAGATGCTGCCTGGATAATCAGGCTCTCTTTTTTTAATCGTACTGCAGAATACATGTGTTGTTGCCAAGCTGTTTTTGTATTAATTGTGCCGTTCCGGTTCTCCCATGGGATTTGTTTCTTGCCTTAAAGCAGCTGTGACAGATGTAGAAATGTCCCAAGGAAAATGAAAGCTGCCACCAGCCAGCTGATTTATTTAAGGCAGTTTTAAGGCTTACGTTACGTGTGAGTTTTACAATAACTGTCATGAAAGTCGTGCTTACAAATCAAACAGCGATCTCAAAATTGTCACAATGTAGCTGCTGTCATGACCACACGGGGCTTCTGAAACAACTTCTGAGCATCCTTAAATAATATCATTTGTTCTCTCTCAGGAAATGTTTTTTTTTTGTTTCTTTCCAACTTAGAAAACTGCTCACACACAGAAGCACACAGACAGAAACAAAACACACACACAAAACGCTGAATCGCTGTAAAATGACATGGTGTACACCTAACACATATTGCAAGACACTGGATTACACTCAAAAACGTTTAACTGTATCAAAACAAATGGAATGAGAGAGGCACAGGAAGCTGAGTTACTTGCAGAAAAAGGATGTAGAGTAACTGCAGGGGGAAGCCTGGTTAGAGCAGGAGCAGTGCCTCTACACTGATTGTTTCATTACAGGCACTTTTCATAAAGTACATAGAAAGAGTAAAAGTCAAGTAAGGTTTTAACAAAGAAGGAGAAGAAGATAGTTTTCCCCACTGCCTAAGCTTTCAATATGTTGCACAACTCCACATTGTTTCTGAACAATAACGTAAAAGATGTTGCAACATCTGACTGAGTCAATAAAGAACATGTTTTTAATCACACGTTAGACAAAACATCCCTCAAAGCAATGTCACAGATCGAAAGACAGACATGGCCACCGTGATATCCTCTACTAACTCTATATTTTTGTAGGCTCAAGTTTGTTTGGGTTGTTGTGAAGCGTGACTATATTTGGATGACAGGGTGCAGTGGACCTGTGGCTTTGTTTATCAAGGTGCACTGTTGTTGAAAACTGAACAGCTGACTTCTCAGAGTTGAAAAAGATCAAATGTCACCCACCTATCGCTCATAGTGACCACACCCTGAATAATGAATGAGTCGAGTTAGTAAAAGAAATCCACCCTGACACAGCTGTTGAAGGTAAATTAGGTGTAGAAACCCTAAAGGTTTTATGTTTATATCTTCTGAACTGCTGGGAATTTTAAAATGAGAGCCCAGTGGATGTTTGCAGGTTTTGACGCTTATGCATTGGCTTAATTTTCCATCCTCAAAGACTGCAGCGTAGGTGTACCAGCCACTACCCACTGAACAAAGCAATGAATCCACTGAATCCTTCTTTATTGTGCAAGATGGAGCAATGAGTGGGCTGAGGCAGGATTCGTGATCGCGCATTTGTGTCCATTTGCAAAGGTATTTGGCTCTGCAAAGGGAAGGATTTGGGTATACAACTTAAGCACATGCTTGTGTGCAGTCCTCCTAAAAAAAAACAACAGTGCATAGCCCAATGGGGATGATGCTGTTGGCCAATTAGTTGAAAAGCCCACCTGAACGTGACGGCAAGAAAAATAAACGATTTAAAATAAATAAATAAATAAAAGCCGGATGAGAAGCACATTCAGTGGCTGCAGTGAACAGTTTTGATTGTTTTGGCATTTGGTTTAACTTCTGCTAGCTGTGGACATCTCCACAGCTAGCTTCAAGAACAACAACAGCACAAGCAGCAGTAGCCCACAGACTGGCTGTTTCACATATTTCTGAGTGACAATAAACATGTACACCATGTACACAATGATCTTACCCATCAAATATATCCTGCTACACAAACGTATTCCATTCAGGCATCAATGAAAAGAGAAACACAGAAAGTCCAAACATTTTTGGATTTTTTTTTTTTTTTTCATCTAACAGAAAAAAGTTATAACACTTCTGCATGAATGAGGTCTTGATCGCGGAGCTGCACAGAAAAAGGATTTGCAGTCAGTGTTTCTCTAGTTTTTCTAAAGCTGTTGAGGAAAATATCTTGGGACTTGTTGTCAGTGCGTGGTACAGTTTTTAATAGGCTGGCCACTCTGATACGAACAGGGGAACTATCTGGGGTCCCTACCTGTCTTTCTCCCCTGTGCCTGCACGCACAGACAGGCAGATAGCAAGTGACATATTATTATTATTATACATTTTACACTTAGTTGATTCTCAGCAATGCTTAGAAGTGCTGATGGGCAGTTATAAGTTCTGCTAGTCTCATTTTTACCAGTTGGAAATCTTAACATTCTTTGATATTCCTTTTGAGCCCTTTTCAGGCAAATATCCAGGGAGACAAAAACTAGAATATCACAAATAATAACTAGTAAAGTAAAGTAAGGAAAAAGCTGCATCAATTTGTTTTGAACTAGATGTTCTTTTTCAAAGCTTCAACATTACACAGCTGATTTTGTTTTATAAGCTAGCACACCCTCATCTGGATCCTCATTATAAAGACTACTATTATCCCTGTTGACACCCCTCCACCCACTCTGCACTATATTTTAAATACTCCTTATACTCTGTCCCCTACTATTGTGCCAATTTTTTCACCTTCCCTCATCAGCTGAAGTCCAATTCCCTCCTTCTTGGCTTCAAACGCCCACTTTCCTCTCTTTATGATTTTCCACACCCATGTCAGTCGTTTAATTCCAAAGGAACGCAGGAGGCGTGTGAGAGATGTATGTGCGGGGAACACGATGACAGAAGGGAACAACGAACCGTTCCAGGGGTCCATATTTCCTGTGCCCAGAGGAGCAGGTGGGAGGGAGCTCAGCACAGCAGGATGGCCTTTTCTCAGTCCCTCTGAAACCACGGTTTGTGTGTATGCAAGGTACAACGTATGTCAGCGCATTCACATGCATGCCTGTGTGTGGTTTCCCGGACCATATGTTCACATTTAGCTCCCTCCACATCTGTGCTGGCAACAATAGCAGTTCACCCCCACAGGAATGACCACAGTCTGTCAGGGCTCATCAGACAAGTTCTAAATTTAAATGATGTGTACGCTTGAGACCCCGGCTCCGTTTCATTGCTTTACAACGAAAGCCAGTCACCTTTGCCCCCTACAATCAACTCCAGAAAAAGTCCAGATCTACCAACCATGAATAAGGTCTAACAAAATTGTGTTCCCTCAGGTGATGTTACAGTGATGAGATCATTTTTTATTCATTTTCAGCCTGATTAAAAGTGAGAACATGAAGTTTTATGTTCATTGTCTGGTTAATTCAAACCAGCTGTACAAAGCAGGATCCATAAAATGAGAGTTTTGACTATAGATTAAGAAGGGGTATTCAGCGAGTCGGTGGAGCAGGCAGGCAAATTACGTGGCTCCAAAAATGAAAAGCCCAGTAGGGCAGCTCAGCGAGTGGGTCAGTGGTCTCAAGGAATGATAAGATCCTGCCAGTCTCTCAGTTTAAACTGTAAATTGTATGAATCAATAGCTACTTCAGTCACTGTTCTCAGTATCAGTGTAGGCACCTTTCACCTTTATTACAGTTAATTTATGGCACACCTCTTACTTCATAACTATGACGTTCATTATGTCAGTTTTGTTCAGAAGCATGAGAACCATGCAACACTACAAACATCAAGCAAGTAAAAAGGTGAAAGAAGAGTTCGTCTTTTGTCCACGCTGATGACAAAAAAATACACTTCTAATGTACTGAAAGCAACCAGTAATTTACTTTTCGTTGTGCGGATTCCCATTCAAGGTGAGTTTAACAATCCAAGTAAAAGACTCTCAGCTCCTCTGTGCTGATTAGAGTATAATGGCCCATTGAATGGCATCATTTTATGGCTGGGTTGCTTCAGATGAGATAGAGAGAGACACTTAAAATGAATTCAGAATCTCTCATTAGTTATTTGGTTCAACCATGGTTTTAGCAAGAATTTTAAAATAATGCACAAGACCACGTTTCACATGAAAAGCAGATGGTCTTGGAAAGTATTCTTTTATATTTGCATCTATTTTGCCATCGTCCTGCTTTAGTTTAGACACCTTCAACTACCTCCTACACTGTAAAAAAATGTCCTGGTAATTTTATGCCAGCATATCATCCATTTTTAAAAGATTATAGGCGTAGAGAGTAAAAAATTCAATGCATTATTAAAAATTATCAGAAAATGTCTGTAATGTCTGTAAAAAAAATGTCTGTAATTAATATGGAAGATTTATTGATTTAAAAATAGTAGAATTTATTTTTACAGATCTCTTTCTTTTTTTGATATCTTATCACCAATTACATCAGAGTTGGTTAGATTTAATTTGACTTAAGGCCGTTACACACTGCATGTGTTGCGTAAAAACTACACAAAATTTCGAATCTTTCGGACGCGAACTTGTCATGTAACCTACAAACACACCGGACGCATTTTTGAGAATAAATTGTCTTCATAAAACGCTCTGTGAAAAAAAATGAAGTCGACATCAAGCGATTATGTAATGATCTCCTGATGTTTCTAAACAAGAGAAGGAAGAAGCAGAGATTCTGGGTTCATCCAACTCATGGTAAAGCAGCAGGGAGAGTTTCATGGTTTGATCCCAGAGTTGAAGCTGCATCATGTCCACTTTCGCGCATATTTCAGGATGTCAGTGGGCAGTTTGAGCTCTTGTTGGCAGAGTTGGGATCACATCTGAGGAGGGAGAGAATAATTTCAGAGAGCCGACTGACCCGGAGCAGCGTGTAGCTGTGTGTCTGAGATAAAATAGTATTTTATTTTACTTTTCCCACATCACTGTATATTCAGTACATCGGTGCGTTTTGAGCTATAAGCGCACATGTTGCTAAATGCACCCCTCTGATTGGTCAGATCTGTTTGTTCGCTTCTGAAAGTCAAAAAAATTGAACTTGATCCAATAAAAATAAATGCCGCAAATTCGTCCTGTGAAATGACATGGTTGGTGTGAACGGCTGCATTAAGAACAGGCGAGTCCGAAAATTTACACGTCCGATGTGTAAAGGCCTTTACACTGAGTTTTCTACAGGTTTGACATTATTCATTTTTTAATGTAAACTTGATTTTGGATAGTTTGACGATGAGGTACGACAAGTTACACAAAAACTGGACTGAAAATCAGTGGCAACAGGTTCTTATGGAATGATGAATTCAAAGTTGAAATTTTTCGCCCAAATTGTCATCAGTATATGGAGGCAGTCAGGAGAGCAGCAGAGCAGTGAGTGTCTACAGTCATCTGTAGAATGCAGTAGAGGCTCTGTCACGGTTTGGGACTAAATTTCAGCCAGTAGTGTTGGGAATTGTGTCAAAATGGCTGGAAGTATGAATACAGAAAAGTACCATCAGATTTTTTTTTTTTTAATCCAACACGCAATACCTGGAAAGTGTCTGAAAGACTGGAACAAAAGGTAGCTAATATCCAAAGAAGAACTTTGTAACTACTACGCTGCAGAATAAAGGTGGTCATACCAAATATTGACTGTCAAGCTCATTAGAATTTTACCAACTCTGGTTTTGCCTTATGTACTGTATTTCCATTTATGCTTGCATGTTTCAATACATAAATAAAGCTTCTCAATCTTCCAAGCAAAATACAAAGAAATAAGAAGCTCAAGAGTTTTGTACAACACTGTTTGTTGTATGTAGACTGACTTTTGTGGAGGTGTAATGTGGTCCAGTGTTTGTTGTTTTGGACACTGTGGTGGAAAACCAAGGGCCCTTTATTATACCATAATAAATAAGTAATAAATATCTGCTTTGCTAGACAATGTTGCCAATATTTGACATTCTAGAGGGGAAAAAAAGCCAAATGTTTCTCCAATAATAATGTCATAGTTAACATCAATAATAAATTATTAAAAAAAAAAGAAAACAGCTTTACAAGGAAACAGAGATATTCAGTCCTAAAAGCCCTCACAGAAGACTGTTTTAAATTTTAACGATAAAATATAAGATACTATTTTTTGTTAATCTGTTTCAACTAATAAGTATTGACACTATGCTCTTTATTACTGTTGTACTGTTTCTTGCTTTCACAAATCCACAAAATGACACATCGGAGTGTGTCATTTCAATATGCTCGCAAATGGTAAAAGTTTGCTAATGAGCACTGACAAGCACATGGTATCACTCCAGCGTACCCAGCACAACTGTCAAAGCAGTAACTTGGAAATAAAGAAAAACCTAAGACCACAAAATAATGAAATAAATGTGGCTGCAAAAACAAAGGCTTGATCAGCCAACATCCCAGGGGACAACATCTGTGAGAAAATCCTTGTTTTTCTCCACACTAGGTAATTATGGGCACACGGCATATTTTCACGTGGAGCTGAACATTATGTGACAAACAAAAGTGGAGCTCAATCATTGCACATACATTTAGGCGTGTGATAAAGACTGACTCTTGGCAAATAGAGATTTGACAGGCAGTACAACTCATTTGCTAGATGACAGAAACAATATTTGACATGTATTCTTCAAACTGAGCAATTTCTTCAAAATATGGCATAATAAATAACATTTTCAAAGAATAGCAACACATAAAACAATACAATGTGAGTAGCATCATTGCATTGTATGATGCAAGGATGAATATCTGATACGCTACATGGATACCCATCAACATAATCATGGTTATTGTTAATTTGGTAACAGTTTCATTCCATCTAATTAATAAGAGTGCATAAATACTGGCATCTCCCCTTCCTTGTGTCGATCCCAAACAGCAAGCCGCCGTCTCAACTGCATTTATCTGTGTATTCACATACTGGTGTAGAGACAAATTACTGCAAAGAGGCTAAACTAGTTCATCATTCCTTGATAAATTAATACTGGATTGGAGTCATTAGTCACCTGCTTCAGATGTTATCAGCCCATTAAATAGTCTTTATCACTTGTTGTCACTCCCACAGATTTGCTAGTGTGTACCCTCCTACACTTATGGTAGGCTCAATCAGCTGTTATCACCTCATTTCATAGTGTAGGTGCCACGTCCCAACTGCATCAAAAATCTGCATAAGGAGGCATGGCCGAGTCATATCTTACTGGACTGTAGCTCAGGAAACCTGATTTTGACTCATGTGAAGGTTTTTTTACTTTTATTTTTTCACTCCCTATTTCATGAAGAGCTTTAAAGGAGTGAGTGTAGCTGGTAATGCAGTTATCATATCTTTGGGTGATTCTTGCCATCCGTGTCTGGAAAAAACCTCTATCCATTGTCACATGATGTCAACACTCCTATAACCACAACCTTTTTGGCCATTAGTTCTCATCCACAGTATAAAAGATGGATGCAGCCACTGTGATATAAGCCATTGGTTTGTGAAGTCCTGTTATGAACCCTTGAGCAGAGTATTTTCCCACTGATCATCCTGGTGGTCTGAAACCAGTTTTGATGATCGAGGGGTGGGTCTGATGGTGAACCTGCATGCTCATTGGCTAACAACTTGTCAGTCACAAATTACACTGCAGAGTAACATTCTCACTGAGACCAATAAATGCCTGTATTCATGGGGAAATGGCAGTTGAGGAGCTATCAAAGCAATGTGTCATGGATACAATTACATATTGTGAAAAGTTTCAAAACTGGATATCCTTCAAGTCATCTATGAAAGCCGAGGTATGTAGAGAAATGTCAGCACACGTGAAGATGAAGCATCTGCAAACTTTTTCATCAGTTGTATAAAAAAAAAAAATGTATGACAACATCAGTATTTAAATTGTATTACTTTTGCTTAAAGGGTGTTGGAAGCAGTGACAATACTCTCTTCTTTGGGCCTGAAAAAGGTTCATTTCTTCTCAGTGTTCCTAACAGTGTTGCGCTCTTCACCTTTCCCAAGACCACATTCAGGGAAGTGAATAAATGATACAGCCATATAATTTATTAATTTCCTTCTTTTAAAGTGCTCTCATATTTTTCCTTTAAGTCTGCACCATCCGTATTAATACACAGCAATATTTCTCACTATAATACAATGTGTTCAATTAAAGTTTGTTGCCTTTTTATGCTTCCTATTG
Source organism: Archocentrus centrarchus (assembly GCF_007364275.1). Classification (NCBI taxonomy): domain Eukaryota; kingdom Metazoa; phylum Chordata; class Actinopteri; order Cichliformes; family Cichlidae; genus Archocentrus; species Archocentrus centrarchus. The sequence continues at coordinate 6,794,334 of NC_044366.1, forward strand.
CAGATGAATACCAAGCATGTCTAGTATTACTTCACCTTTCAGACAAAGCAGTGAAGATGGGTTAGGAAAGGACGAGGGCACACTCTGGCTGTCTGCACAGAATTAAAATGTCAGACTACACCGCTGAGTCTGTGACCTCTTAACCTCATATGCAAATCATGCAAGGGTTGACAGTGAAGAAGGTGTTGGGCTCCTAGGAGGAAATAAAGCAGTTAGGCCCCTTAGGTGGTGAAATTCTGGATAAGGGTTTATATGGGTTTTCCAACATTATGAGATACTGTGATACTGGAGCAGTCTGCAGACTTTATTTTATGATGTTCAGTGTTTGACTTCAAGTTCAGAACAAGTAAACTTCACACATGTAAAATAAGATATTAGATACTGGCTAAGGTTAGCAATGTTAAGATGTATGAAACTATTGTCCACTTCCACACAATAAAGGACAATAAAGTCACTCTCCGGTTTTCAATTAGAGCAGGATGTTTTCTAAATCACTGTGTGTTGCAACATGTTCATCTTATTTCATCTGACAATTAAGTGTTCATCCAAAGAAAGGCAACATAACAAAATCAATGTGTTGAGCAAAGTCATTGATATCCAAATAAAGATAGTCAATAGCGCTTTTGATTGATATCCCAGTTCTGTTTGTAAGTGGCGATGGATTTTCCTTGGCTTGCTTGGTTTTTTTTGCCTGTGAGCAGTGCTATTGATTCACTGGGTAATGAATCTGCCTTGTGTCACTTTTCACGACAGCTGTCACTCCCCAACTTTGCACATCAGTCCCAATCAGGGAGGAGAAAAAGAAGAGTCAGATCGATTGACGTTAATTATGCGGATGTAAGCAGGGATGGTGCACACTGGCGTGCGTCTCCTCCAGAGGAGTCGATAAAGGTCAGACAATTAGTTTTTTCCCCATAGTTTTTTTTTTTTTTTTCCCTGCATTCAATATTGTCACGCTGAAGATGGAAAGCACATCTCATTTTAACCTCACAGGTCCACACACATGCTCCGAACCTTACAAGCAAAGTAAATTGAGATGGATTTGGTGGATTTAGAATTATTATTGAGATGACGACTAAAACAATTATGCTGTTTTTGATGTTTTGGGATATGATGCCTGGAATTTATTTCCTTTCCATTCTAGTTAAAAAATAGAGCCTATAAAATGATACGATACTATATGGAGGTTTCTTTCACTCTTGTAGTTACCTGATGGCTAATTCCATACAAGATTTAACAGTTTAGAATTTTTTTTTGTTAAATTCAGTATGACTTTATCCATAAAATTAAATAGTGGCCATCAATCACCACCAAAGCACAAAGCTTTGACCAAAACTATAGAAAACTGTTAAATTTACTTAGCAAATGAGTCAGAGAAGCAAAACACTCAGCTTAACTACATATTGTGTGTTTTATTGTCTCACCATGTGGAGTCTTGGAGAAAAAGGTATAACTTAAAAACATTCAACATCAACACTAATTGTATATTTATTGATATCTGCTTTTAGCTATACCAGTATGCATTCTTTGTGCGTAATAGCAACAAGAGTAATGTATGAAGAGGCACTGCAGCCGTTTTGTGAAATTTATACATTCCTAGCCTGAAGTATTTTAAGAGTTGCACATTTGTTTTTTAGGCACTGTGCTTCAGCACATTCAATTTGAAATAAAAATAATGGATGCTACATTAAAATGCCAAGTCTTAGCTCTAATTTGAATAGGTTTATGCTGTGCTGGTGATACAGCCCTTTTAATACACGATCCCTAAATATTTAATACTTTGTGGAAAACTCAGTCAAGAACTGCCTGGGTTTTTTCTTTTTTTTTTTTTTGAACCGTACACATACAGCAGATGCTCTGTATCTTGCCTTGTGATTCTCTCTTAGGCATTCTGCCGCAGCTATCTTCAGCTCTTGTTGTGGGGTCTTGCCTTTCATCTGTTCTACAGCAGCTGAAATGTAGCTCAAATGACAGATTGAGATCAGGTGACTGAGGTCAGCTGAGGATATTTCACCACTTGACCATGAAAAACTGGCTTTGGCCTCATGATTGTTTTCCTGCTGAATGATGAAATGTCATTTAAGTAGTTTTTAAGACAGAACAGAAGCACGACTCTTTGACAGATGTGGTGGTATACGTTGGATTCTCAGTTTTTTTTTTGCTTGTTTTCTGTTTTTCTGGCCATATTTTTCTCTTTTTGTATCATCAGGCCATAAATTTATTCAATGGCTCCGTTAAATACAGTCTGCCCCTTTTGGAGTCGGCCAGTGTGTGACATCCCATTCTGAATCTATGCGGTTTAATATGATGTCAGCCCACCCGCTGCAACTAAAACAGTTTCAACTCTTCTGGGAAGGCTTTCCACAAGGTTTAGGAGTGTTTATGGGAAAATTTGACCATTCTTCCAGAAGTGCATGTGTGAGGTCAGATGCTGATATTGGACGAGAAGGCCTGGCTCTCAGTCTCCACTCTAATTCATCCCAAAGGTGTTCTATCGGGTTGAGGTCAGGACTCTGTGCAGCCCAGTCAAGTTCTTTTACACCAAACTCGCTCATCCATGTCTTTATGGACCTGCTTTGTGCACTGGTGTGCAGTCATGTTGGAACAGGAAGGGGTCATCCCCAAACTGTTCCCACAAAGTTGGGAGCATGAAATTGTCCAAAATGTCTTGGTATGCTGAAGCATTAAGAGTTCCTTTAACTGGAACTAAGAGGCTGAGCCCAACTCCAGAAAAACAACCCCACGCCGTAACCCCCCTCCACCACACTTTACACTTGGCACAATACAGTTAGACAAGTATCATTCCCCTGGCAACCGTCAAACACAGACTTGTCTATTGGATTGCCAGATGGATGTGATTCATCACTCCAGAGAACCCGTCTCCACTGCTCTAGAGTCCAGTGGCAGCGTGCTGTACACCACTGCACCCAATGCTTTGCATTGTGCTTGGTGATGTAAGGCTTGGATGCAGCTGCTCAGCCATGAAAACTCATTCCATGAAGCTCTCTACGCACTGTTCCTGAGCTAATCTTAAGGTCACATGAAAGTTGGAGGTCAGAAGTGAGCAACAGTGCAGAGAACACAATACCATATAATGTAGCACAGATACAATACCTAAAAAAGCAGAGAATGACAATACAATACAATACCACACAATACTTTATACATTAAAAATGATTTAAAGCGGGGGGCGCTAGTGCGCAGCTGTAGGATGTAGACGTGTTGGTTTGCGCTCTCCACCACAACTTTAAACAAATATTTAAATTCCACGATAAAAACATCTAGGAGCCAGCATCGCTGGTCCTGCACCCCCGACTAGCAACCGGGCATCATGTCGCCTTTGAAAAAATCCACAAATTCCGGGAAAAATAAGACCATGGACGGATACATCGGCGGCGCTAGTGCTAATGAGGCTAATGCTAGCAGTGGCCTCGCCAGCGGGACCGTGAACGAAACTGGGGACTGCGCTTCGGGTGACAAAACCCAGATGCTCGTAATGTGCCAGGAAATATGTAAAAATATGTCAGCCTCAATCCTGGAGAAACTTGATGAGCGTTTCGACGCCCTTGAAGCCAGGCTTCAGTCTGTCTTGGCTGCACAGACTGACTTACAGAACCGCATGGCCGGCCAAGAATCAGCAATCAACGCACACGAGGAGCGTCTGGGGGAACTTGAAACGAAATGTGCGGAGCTTACAAAGCTTGTAACTCAGCAGCAAACCAAACTGCTGGACTTGGAGGCGCGTTCCCGCAGGCACAACATCAAAATCGTTGGCGTAAAAGAAAACTCAGAAGAGGGGAGACCAACCGAGTTTGTCTCTAAGCTCATTCCCGAATTACTGGGCAAACAACATTTCCCGCATCCACTGAAGGTCGACCGCGCACACCGCTCTCTGTGGCCCAAGCCGGCGGCGGGTGAGAAACCGCGTACCATCATCGCCCGAATACATCACTTTCAGATGAAAGAGCAAATTCTACGCCTGGCCAGGACGCAGCCGTTGGAATATAAGGGGAACAAAGTTCTGATTTTTCCTGACTACACCAGCGAAGTAATGAGCCAGCGCCGCGCCTTTCGAAACGTGATGCAAGCCCTGAGAGGGAACGGAATCAAGTTCCAGCTGCGGTACCCGGCTCGGCTGCAGGTGCAATGGCTTGATGGCAACCCCCCTGAGGTTTTCAGCGACCCGGCTCAGGCGGAGGCGGCTCGCCTGCGGAGGATGGGCGGCACGACTGAAAGGGAATAGTGAGCCAAGTGGCGTTCTTTCTTTCTTTTTCCTCTCTTCTGTCTTAAGGTGTGCTGGCCCTCCGGTGTTAGCCGCCTCCGTCATGCAGTGGTTTTTCTGACGAACTATATTTTTAATAGCGTACGGACGCCCAGAACGCATGCTGAATAACCTGGGTCTGTTCTTTCAGAAAATACATTTTAAGATTATCTGGTAGAGTTGTTTAGTTCTTATGCCAGTTTAATGTTTGTTGTGGTGGGGGTCGTCGCGACTGGACTGTGTACGGTCCGCTATCTGTCCGGCAGCTCCTGTTTTGCTTAGGGGGGGGGGGGGGGGGGTGTGCGTCGCGTTCCGCAGACGCCGTGATGTGGGAGGGGGGGGGCTCGAGGTGTGTGTTAATTGTTTGTTTCGTTCTACCCAGATGCGCATGTGTTATTTGTCTGTATCGCATAGCATCAAAACTGCCAGTTCCGACAATATATGCGTTCAATGACTGATGTTCGTGGTGGGGGGCGGACAGAGGGGAGAAATCTGCAACTGATTTCATGGAATGTAAAAGGTTTGGGCAGTGCAATGAAGAGGGGGAAAATTTTTAAACACCTGAAGTCCTTAACTGCAGACATTGTTTTCCTACAAGAGACCCATATTAGAAAAGATGCACAACATAGACTAAAGTGTAGTTGGGTGTCTCAGATATACCAGTCGCCGTTCACCTCTCATGCTCGTGGTGTGGCCATATTATTGAGAAAGAATATCCCATTTCAGACATCATCTGTGGTCAGTGACCCTATGGGCAGATTCGTGATGGTAACTGGCACCATAAACTCGGAACCATTAACTCTCCTTAATGTTTATGGCCCAAATTCAGATGATCCTAATTTTTTTAGAAAAGTTTTTGACCTGCTTCCCGATGATAGCCATTCAAAAGTAATAATAGCAGGGGACTTAAACTGTTATCTTGACCCCTTTCTTGACAGATCATCTAAACGACCAGCATCAGAAACGGCGTCTACCAAACTTCTAAATAATCTTCTCAAAGCAAGGAATATGGTTGATATTTGGAGGGCTCAACATCCTACGAGTAGAGAGTACTCATTTTACTCACATGTGCATAAATCCTATAGCAGGATTGATTATTTTCTAATAAGTAACAATCTTATTTCTCAAATCGCCGACTCTAAATATCATAACATACTGATTTCTGATCATTGCCCCCTAGCCATATCACTAAATCTGTCCCTCCCTAGGGAGGGTTATTCCTGGCGACTTAATGCAAACCTTCTTAACGATGATAACTTTGTTAAAAACATAACCTCCAAACTAAAGGACTTTATAGAAATAAACGATAATGGTGAAGTATCAGACCCCATCTTGTGGGAAGCATTAAAGACTGTTCTGCGCGGCGAAATAATTTCCTACACTTCAGCCCTTAAAAAAGAAAGAGATAAACGCCTATTTGAAATCAATTGCGCCCTCTCCAACCTGGAAAGAAAGTACCAAATCTCTGAATCACCTGGCGACTATAAGGAAATACTTAAACTTAGATATGAATATAACGAAATTATGAGCAGCCAGGTTAGCAATTTGCTTTGGAAACTACGACAGAAGAATTTTGAGCTTGGAGATAAGCCCGGCAAATTGTTAGCACTACAGCTCAAGGGTGCCCAAGCCGCGAGATCAATTTATAGCATTAAGTCAAAATCCGGCGTGCTCTTAACCAACCCTGCCGACATAAATCGTAGATTCAGAGAGTTCTATGCTAACCTGTATTCCTCCGAGAATAATGCAACACAATCCGATTTTAATGATTTTTTCGATTCCCTCCCGTTGCCTAAACTGAATAAGTCTGACAGGGACTATCTGGAGTCCGACTTGACGCTTCAGGAGGTCACAGAAGCTATAAAATCCCTCCCATCAGGCAAAGTAGCCGGGCCTGACGGCTTTGGTTCGGATTTCTATAAGAAATTTTGCGACCTCCTTGCACCACTCTTGTTTAGAATGATGTCTGCTTCAAAAAAGGATGGAAAACTGCCCAGAACTCTTTATGAGGCTAACATTTCTCTTTTTCCTAAAAAGGGGAGGGACAAAACCGACCCGGCCAGCTTTAGGCCAATTGCATTGCAAAATGTTGATCGCAAGATAATCACAAAAATTTTGGCCACTAGATTGAATAAATGTTTAGCATCTATCATTCATCCGGATCAAACAGGGTTTATCCCTGGCAGGTTATCTTTTTTTAACGTAAGACGACTACTTAACACTGTATACTTCGATCATAAAAATACTAATGCCTCTATTCTGGCCCTTGACGCACACAAAGCCTTTGACCAGGTAGAATGGCCGTTCATGTTTGAATCATTGCGCAGGTTTGGGTTTGGCGAGACTTTCATCTCCTGGGTGAAACTGATATATCAAGAACCCCTGTGCTCCATCCTGACAAATAATGACCGGTCAGCTCCATTTCGCCTACAGCGCTCAGTTCAGCAGGGCTGCCCGCTGTCACCAGCACTTTTTGCTATTGCATTGGAACCACTTGCTGCAGCAATCAGGGCGCACCCGCACATAGAAGGCCTCCGAGTCGGTGGTGTTGAGACACTCATTAGTTTATACGCCGATGATGTGATATTATATTTGCACGACACTGTAAAATCTGTCCCCCTCCTCCTCAGTCTGATTACATCCTTCAGTAAAATTTCCGGGTATACAATCAATTGGTCAAAGAGTGAGTTGATGCCTCTTTCCAACACGTTCCCATCTGGATTCTTACAAAAAGTCCCATTTAAAGTGGTTGAGAGCCATCTTACCTATCTCGGTCTTACTATACCCAAAGACCCCAAACTTATATTCAAACTAAACTTCGCAGAGTTTATATCAGGATTAAAGCAAAATATTGAGTACTGGAAGACTTTGCCTCTGTCAATGATTGGACGCATTAATTCGATCAAAATGATCTCCCTACCTAGGTTCTTGTATTTATGTCAAAATCTTCCTATTTATCTTACAGCGACTTTCTACAAGGACCTGGATTCGATCATTCAATCCTATATATGGAATGGGAAAAATGCTAGGATTTCTAGAGTGCATTTACAGAGGCCGAGGGAGGAGGGAGGTCTGGGCCTACCTGTATTTAAACACTATTACTGGGCTGCCAATATCAGAGCACTAATGTATTGGCAACAGGGCCTCCCGGGTAACCCAGGGATGAATTTCCCTCTGTGGCTCAAGATGGAATCCAATCTGGTGAATAACTCCTCCCTACCAGCTATGCTGTTTGCCCGCCTCGAAAAACCAGAAGCCTATCGAAATTTGAGCTTTGTGTTAAGACACGAAGTAAGAATCCTAAATCAGATCAGGACCTTCCTTGCATTACCAAATACATCAGCACAGACGCCGTTTTGCTTTAACCACAGTTTCTTGCCTCCTTGGCAGGACAAAGCTTATCATGATTGGAGGGAAAAGGGGCTAGTGTCGATTAAGGACATGTATATTGGCAATAAGTTTGCATCATTCAGCCTATTGAAAGAAAAATACAATCTGCCCCATTCACACGTCTTTCGATATCTGCAGGTCAGGCATTACATTAAGTCAAAAATTGAGAACTTTGACACCTTTCCACGGGAGCACGGTGTTCTTGACATACTTGTGAGTTCCCCTGACTCTAGACATCTCATTACAAGAATTGTACATCTACTTAGTGACCACACTGTAGCACACACCACAAAAATCAGGGAGGCCTGGGGAAACGAGCTAGGGATAACGATCCCTGAACCCTTATGGAACAGATGCCTCTCCAAAATTCGCTCGTGTTCAATAAACAGCAGACATCAGCTAATTCAGTTTAAAATCACGCATCGGTTACACTACTCAAAGGTCAGATTGCATAAGATTTATCCCTCTGTCTCCCCCATATGTGACAGGTGTAACATCTCTGAAGGCACACTGTCTCATACTTTTTGGTCTTGTCCTTCATTAAAGGGTCTTTGGTCTAAAGTGTTTGACTGGTACTCCAAAGCATACAAGACTCCCATACAACCTGAACCAGAACTTATAATTTTTGGATGCCCTCGAGCGCAGGGGACTATACCCGCTACAATGCGGCAACCACTGGAACTGGGACTGATTGTTGCCAAGAGACTAATCCTGAGGGACTGGAGGTCCTCTGCTTCCCCTTCATTTCGCCTTTGGGTGACGGACATGATGTCCATAATACAGATGGAAAGACTTCGTAAAGGCTCTAAAGACACTTTTTCATACTACTGGAATCCCTTCCTGGAACACTTTTCACAGACTAGATTAAGCTGAACATACTTTGTCGTGGACTCTCCCCTCGGTTGCCCCTCAATGGGTGTCTGTACTCTCATGTATGTGACTTTATATACATTTGCTGTGTGGGTACACCATTTGTCAACTGGAATGTTTTATGTATAACTTGTGCATCTGGGTTCTGTTTGTTTGTCTGTATGTTCTAATCTTGAAAATTTAAAATAAAATTTATAAAAAAAAAAAAAAATGATTTAAAGCATCAGTCCACAAACCAGCATCACAGTGGATACATTTCCTGAAACTCACATTTGCATTTGGAGTGCTTCCACTTTTTACTTGTTACAAAAACAGTGGACTGCACACTTGAAAGTTGAGTAGTAGAAATAGCATTTTTTATCTTATTTTAATTCTCTTAGTCTACACATTAGACATCAACTTTTGGCTTTTGTTTTGTGGTCTTTTTGGTTATTTGCTGTCATTCAGTTCAGTGCCAGAGACATGTAGCAGTGAAGGGATATTTCTGAGTTCCATCTCCTCTACAAACACAAGGTTATTAACGGGTCTGATGGATGCAACTCAACCATGAAAAATGCTATCCTGTTGTCTTTGCACCAGCTAAGAAGGGTAGGTCCAAAAGGTAGGATAAACAAACAAGCACTGAGGCTTATGCAGTACATTGTTCTTAGCAACTGGACACACAGCTCCTGCTTCCAAGTCTCAGCTGTAGCCTTAGCACCACAAAAGATGGAGTGACATTTAGCAATCCATGCACAAAGCTATAGGCATCAAATTATGTTAAAAAAAAGGACATTGAACATTACTGGAGGAAATTGAAACTGGCTCATATTTCAGAAACTGTTCAAGAGTCAATGATTTGATAAATGAAAAAATCTTTACTCATTTATAACTGAGCTTATTACCATATTGGCTTGAATATGACACTGATTGTAGGACCACCCCCATTACCAACATCTGTGTTTGAGAAAGGGGCTTTGACTCTAGTTCTGTAAGGGCAGTTCCCCCAAATACTGTTAATATGAGGGGAAGAAAGTCCTTAACATGGATTTCTAATGAATATCTCTAATAAAAGTGAATCGTGAAAGATGATAATACCGAAAACCCGCGTTTCTAGTTTGATAATCAGCCACATATTCATACTTTGTCCTTTCAGGCTCTTGGAAGCAGTCAAGATTATTTTCTATGACAGTATTTTTCAGACTGTATTTCAGAGCTCATCATCTGTGACAGCTGTAATTCTTGCCTATTTGACAGATTTTCTCCTTAGTTCATTTCAGCAGTAAAGAAACATTTTGAACTCATTTTCAGTCCTTATGAATTTATTTCCTCCACGGCAGTCAGATATGTTACATGAGCCTTCAGAATGTCCTGCGAGTCACACTGAGCTAACTAAAAACTTTTAGGGTTGGATGACATCGAAGCACACTATAAGATGCTCACTGAAGAGTGTAGCTCAGCAAGAAAACCCACATTTCAGAGTATGAACTGGTCAGCAGAAGAAATGTATTGAGTGAAAAAGTAAAAATAGATTATAATAGTGCTGTATATATATATATATATATATATATATATATATATATATATATATATATATATATATATATATACACACACACATATACACACACACACACACACACAGTATAGCAGCTGGTGTTTTTTGCACACTGAACTTTTCTCTCAAGAACATCAGTTTTTTTAAAGATAAAATTCTCATCTAAACGTATCACAGAGAGCAATATTCCTTGGGCAGTCAGATTAGCCACGTACATGGCAGCTTCAACCGGATATTATTAAATTTCAGATATAATGCATTAAAAAAAATCAAAGTTTCTTCAACAAAATTGTGTTGAATCACTTGAGGATCCATTCTGGCACCTTATTCAGAGTATGCATAATGATTCCAGATACATTCTCTAATACCAGGTTAGTTTCTCAAGAGAACCATTCCTTCAAAGGTGATAAATGCTTGTGATTTCCTGTTAGCAGTAGACACTGGAGGTCCTCTTACACTGTCACTTAATGAAGCAGCAATATTATCATGTGGAATGCCTGTAGACCCTTGTAGCTATAAGCAGTGGTCACAATGTGGGACAGTGTCTACCTTTCTAAGTTAACTGCAAACGTCCACCCAACTCCTCAGAAATATTAGTGTAATTATTTATTTTTAGGGGTAACTGAATAAGAAAAAATAAAGTTTTTTTTTTTTTTTAAACCAAAGAATCTAAAAATAAACTAGACATCAGTATTCTGGTATTTCCACTTCACTCTTATCTTGAGCAATCTTACCATTAGCACTTTCAGAACCAGTCTCTAACAGTTCCACATTGCTTACTAGCATGAGCAATAATGCACATGGATATTTATCATATTACAAACATTAGATTTTTCCATTCAATGTGAGCAAAGCCTGTGGGAAGGAGAGACACCTTCTGATCCAGGAAGACGTCCGAGCAGGCCTTGAGGAAGAGCGAGTGTGCAGGGTGATAGGACTTAGGCAGCAGGGAGCATGAACAACATGGGAAAGCGTATCACAGCATAAGATCACTTCATCTGACATCATGCAGGCTGACTTCCACCACGTCTGTTTCCTTGTCCAGGCTGTCTATGATGTCCTACCAAGTCCGGCTAACCTCCATGTGTGAGGCAAGAGAGAGACTCCTGAATGGCTATTATGCTCTGGAAAAGGATCCTTAGAACAGCTGTTGAGTAGCTGCTCTAAAGCCCTTGCGGAAGGTCACTATCGTTGGCACCATGACCAAGTGCTCAAGGCGGTTGCAAAAAGCATAGCCAATGCTATCAGCTCCAGCAAATACCATCTTGCTCCGAAGAGGGAAATTGCTTTTCTCAAAGCTGGAGAGGAACCCCGCCAACACCAGAAGATAAGATCAGGTCTCCTCCACACAACCTCTGACTAGCAGCTTCAGGTAGATCTGGGAAAGCAGCTGAGGTTTCCTCAGAACATTGTCAACATGTCACTTCGACCAGACGTGATCATTTCCTCAGAGGGAGCAAAACAACTAATTGTGCTGGAACTCACAGTGCCCTGGGAAGAGCGAATGGAGCGGGCCAATGGGAGAAAGCATGCAAAGTACCAGGAACTAGCTGAGAAGTGCTGTCAGTGGGGCTGGAAGACTTATAAGACTTATGAGCCAGTGTAGGTGGGCTGTAGGGGCGTTGCAGGACACTCACTCTGCAAAGTCCCCAAGCGCCTGGGCCTAATAGGCATGGCTAAGAAGAAGGCCATTAAATCTGTGAGTGAAGCTGCAGAGAAGTTGGGGTGTGATCAATCCCGGCTAGGTCACCTTGGCGAGGGTGTCTGATGTTAAACGACCTGAAACACCCGATGACCCTAGGTTGCGTCACTGATGATGCACCCCAGTGCATGCAGGAGATGTATCTCGTACACTCTGCAAAACACAGAATAACATAACCAAAGTATTGCAAATTTATTCTTTTTTAATGTTCTCATACCCCTGTCTGACAATTAGATATCCACATCACTAAAATTATGTTACATTTATGTTCTGAAAAATTGCACTTATAAATCTCAACATGGTAAGGCTCATACTTCAAGCTTAGGCTGAGAAGTGGTAGTTTGGTCCCAGATCTCAAGTTGCAAGTATCTAACCTGAAAAAGTTTTGTGTTGTGGGTGCTAAGAGAGGTAACTGAGTACTTTTTCTTTTTTTTTTATTAAGGATGTTGTCAAGACTGTGTGCATTTCTGTGTTTCAGTATAACAAATGACAGCTTGCAGGTGTCAATATGTTTTTGGTTCAGCTGTCAAACAGCACAAATATAAAAACAAACCAAAGAAAAATTGATGCTCTGTGTAGTCAAGTGTATACATGTAAGCATTCAGTCATTTTGAACAACCAATCATGTAGGTGTAGCAGTAGAATTACAAAAGTTCATCATACCTGTTCCCATTGGACCAATACTAACACAGCATACACAAACTCCACTGTACTTGGATTTACAGCCCAGCTGGAATTCTAGCAGGACTGCACACCACCCTAAAAGCTTTTTGAGACTTAATATCTGTGTTAGCTTGCTAACAAGTAGGCCACACCTTATCTATAAGACTACCATTTTTTAGATGGAAACATGAACTGTGAAGGAGAGAAAGTACTATTTATTCAACAAGAGAGTTTTTCCTGGCTTTGCACCATCGTGGTTATAATGAGGTTTGTCAGAATGACCAAATAAAGCCTTCCATCACCCTGAAACTGTTCCCTCTCTCTTGGTTTCTGTGTCTCCTTTTTCCTCGGCTGCTGCATCTTTCTCAGTTTCCTCATGTGCAGGCTGTAAATAGAATCCATCTTCATGATCAGCTGAGGAATTAAATGTACCCATTCTGGCCTGAGTTTTTTTCTTGTTTGGCATAAATAATGGGATGTGCACTTAGTAGGTGCAGAGCCATCATACTGTAAGTCTTTTACACAAGGCCTCATAACCCAGGTACAGTTCCCTTTTTACTTTGCTTTCTTTCTTTTGGATTTGCTGACCCATGATGATTTCACAGGGCAACACGAATTTTATTCTAAAAGCTTTTTGCCACTTTTTAGACCCCATGAAAAAGATGTTTAGAAGATATACTGTAGACTTTACCTTGTTTTCTTCGTCTCATTACCACCAGTGGAAGGTCACAGAATATTAAAGTCAGAGGTAATCATATTCTGAGAACCATGGATGTATCAAATGTCTTTGCAGTCCATCTAATACTTGTTGAGCTATTTCAGTCTTTACCAGAAAATAATACTGACATACTGTACCAGTGCAAAGTTTGGACAAACCTGAGAACATGGATTTTTCTCATTATGTGAGACACAGTTAATAAACTATGATGCATGTCTCGTTTTTCAGTTATGATGTTGTTCAACAACTAGGATGACTTGCCAGAAGTGGCGATGCATTTAGGTTTTTAAGAAATAAGTTTGGTCTCCAGAAAAGTGAAGCCAAAATTAAGCGAGGTGTTCCTGTGAGTCCTGAAATCTGTGAAATGATGCTTGACAGCGAGTTCAAAAAGAAACTGAAGCCAACTGAATCAGCAGCATGGGAAGCATTCGTACAGGTTTTCCAGAATTTTATTGGCAAACACTGAACCAAGAATTATACTGAGCTTATGAATGAAATGCTGAGAGCATATCAGTTAATAAATGCCAAGATGTCACTGAAGATGCACTTTTTACATTCTCCAGCGATGGGCAAAGATTTAATCAAGATATAAAAGTGATGGAAAACCAACATCAGGGATCCAGGAATGATGAGTAACTACTGTGGGTTCTCGCAAGAGAGACAGCTGCATAGTACAAGGACAAAAGCAAATGCTTCAAACATTTTTGAGTTCACTGACCTCTGACCAGAAATTGTCTGGAGTCATCTTTGGAATTGTCTTCTGTCTTGATTTCAGAAGAAATACATTAAAACAATTTTAGTGGAAAATAGTTAAAATTATACACATTGTGCTGATAGATTGATATTCAGCGTCAAAACGTCAGTGATGTGTATCTCAAAAACCTGATGTGCAAGCTTAAATTAGATTGCATATCTGAAATCAGCATTAAAAAAATTAGATGAAGAGCTGATCTGAAGTTCCCAGTAGCAAACAAAAAAAAAATGTATGTAGTAGCAAAGTAAGCTAGGCCCAATATATATATATATATATATATATATATATATATATATATATATATATATATATATTTGGCATTTAGATTTGTGACGCAGCATGCGCAATCAGGCTAAAGGTTGAATTTTTTTTTTAATGTTTTGTAAAATGTCCAAACTTCTAGATTAACATGTCATGGTCCTTGGTAGGTGGCCCAGTGTTTTGTGTTCTTTTTGTGGAGTTCTGTTTTGTTGTAGTTGTTTTTGGTTATAGTTATTATCGATATTTGGTGGTTATTCTGATTTCCCTGTGTTCTGGTCTTCCCATGTCTTTGCGCTCCTGTGTCTGTGTTTCTCTGTGTGTCTTCCCATGTCTTGACCCCTGTTTGGCTCCCTCTGTGTGCCAGTCCTCCGTCGTGTACCATGTCTGCGTGTACCATGTTAGGTTACTTCCTGTTTTATTTTGACAGTCTCGTGTTCCCTGTACTTTGTGTTTAGTTTTGCTTCCCCTGTGTTATTAGTTTCATTTGTTTCACCTGTTGTTCCCATTTGTTTCCACTTGGCCTGATTACATAGTGTGTGATGATACTTTATGATGATACTTTATTGATCCCACAATGGGGAAATTGTATTTAATCCCTCAGTTTTTCTCTGATCTTTGTTGTGTTGATGTTGCTGTATCCCTGTTGTGTGTCTCAAATTTCATTGGGTGGTTATATTCGCAGTGTGGCTGTGCTGAGCGGGGGTTTACACAGCTGAAACGTTGGCTGGATTTGTGGCAAAATCCTGTGATGCATCATTTACTTTAGTGTATTGTTGGTATTATTGTCTGGCTGTTCTTGATTGTTGTTTTCATACACAGGACGGATTTTCGGTCTGTGTCTTTGGGTGTCTTCCAAAGTCTCACTTGTTGGGTTCACTGGTGATTCTAAATTGGATGTAGATCTAAATATAAGTGAGAATTATTGTCTGTCTCACTGAGTTAGCCCTGCAAAAGTCTGGTTAGCTTTCTAAACTATCGCAGGGCTAACGCACTATTGGGATTAACTTCAGCCCCCTGCAACCACCCAACTAAGAAAAATGACAAACTACATATTGCCCCCTCATCAATCATGCATGCTACCTTTTATGAGTGTGTGTGTGAAGTCATCCAGGGATTGTCAAGAAAAGAATGTGTAGAGACACTGACAGCTGAAATGGTGTGTATGATACCAATGGTGTTCTCCATTTCAAAGTGTCATCTACATTCACTGGCAACATCATTCCTTAAACCTCACCAGGTGACTTTGAGGTCTTATTGGTCAAGTAACACAACCATCAGGGTATACTCACCTAAAATGTGCTAAAAAAAAATAAATAAATAACAACTTCAGTTTTTTTTATAAATTGGCTTGCAAAATGCTCCCAAACCAATGTTAACTTGGAACATAATTGTCCAGATATCATCTGAGCCCAACATCACATAACCTCAGGCTGATACGTCCTACCTGATCACACTTCAAGTGGTTTTGACACAGGAGAAGCATCTGGAGAAAGACTCTTATTGTTAAGAGTATTTTTTGTAACCCTGGCCAATTTTCTTTCCATAGCTCATGCTTTCTTTTTGCCACTATGGGAGTTGTTGCAAGCATGTACTATGTTTGCAAGTGGAGGTTCTTTCAGCACTACAGAGCTGACAGTATCAGGTCTGCCAAACCAATGAGGTGGAACGCTTGAGGTAAAAGAGTGTGTTAAAATACATAAGAGAAGGGGATTGGGAGCAGTAAATGTAGATTGTTGCCAGAGGGTTTCATTTCCTTCAAAACTGTGCATATTAAGGCGACTATGAGTCTTTCTAAAGTGAGCCTCACACCTACCTGCTTAGGTAACAAGAGAGCTTTTGCAAATCACTCTTAGTAAATAAGAGCTGCATTTTACTCTTATTGATACATTTGAGAAATAAAAACATTTTGGGTAACTGACATATCACTTCATGTTTCCAGTCTTCAAATCTGTCACACAGGAGTGAATAGTATAAGACCATTCACAGTGCTAAAACATAACACATACTGTATGTGTCAATAAAGTTATGAAGCCAAATGCCTAACGGAGTTGCAAAGTAGAATTAATAGTTATTGGTGTCCATGTTTTTCTGCAGTATTTTTTTTTCTTTCCTTAGCCAGAGTGTCTCTTTGGTTTCAGTCTTTGTATAAAAAAAAAAAAAAAAGGAAATGCATTTGAAAATATCTGGTTGTTTGATTTAAAATCAAAAGAGGCTTGTACAGCAAAATTTTGGGGCAATCCAATCATTCAACAAAAAGAGCAGCAATTTAATTTGCTTTTGGATTATGAGTCAAATTTGGATAATTCAGGAACATAAGGCATGGCACTTTCTCCACAGTTTAGCTCTTATAGCTGGAATTTGTTCCAGTTATACTGTCTTTTTCTGCATTGCAATGACCCCCTGAGGCTAATTGGGCAGTGTAGTATTTCGGGCTTTTTCTACACAAAATTGGTGATTACTTGTTGATTACTTGTTAACAGCTGTAAAATAATCAAAACTGGTGTAACTGGTAATAAACCCTCTGAATTTTTACATTGCCCCACTAATTCCCATGTTTCTGTGTATATTAACACTCAGGATACAATTAAAAAAAAAAACATATAAAATGAGAATAAACACCAAGGAAAACACACTACACTTATAGATTAAACTGATTAAAAGAATGTAAGTCACAAGAAGTACTATGCATATACTGACCCCAGTCTGTTGGTGGTATTTTTGGAATCACTGGGCAAGTTGGGGCCTTTTAGCATACTTGCTGTCAAACTCTCAGCAGCAATTCTCCTTTGATGTGTGTTTTTTTAATTGATAAACTGGGAATGAGGAAAAATAAATGCATACATAAAAAATGTCATGGACTAGATAGCTCAGAAATGCCCAGCCGGCCTGGAAGATTAAAGATAATCTTGACTTGAAAGCTTGAATTTTATATTTGACCCAAATGTGTCTAACACTTCTGGTGGGGCTGCAGGCATCATTGATGGCGCATGGGAAGATTTCTATTAGAGGCTCATAATGCAGGCACAGTGTGATCAGCCATCATCCTTTGACGTATTCGAAGGGTGTAAATGTAGCTTAGCTATTGTACGCTGATGTAGTCAAATCAGCAGAGGCAGGCAAATAGTAAAAGTAACCGAAAAGCACAAAGTGTCAAATATCAGGAAAAAAAGCCTCCAGGCACTGCAGGAAAATTAACACCTTATCAAAGCTAAGTTAAGAGAAAAGCAATAAGACCGCTGGCAACTGTTTGGAAGATATACTGCTTTTCATCAGTGCCCAAGGAGATGCCTCAGCAGTGACGCTACTCATCACCTGCCTCACCGTATCTCACATGTAACACTAGCTCCAAGGAAGTTTCAGATTTTCAGTTAAATGATACCAAGATTTTTGACAGTTTTTCAAATGCTACATGCTTTGAGAAACTGAGCAGGGTGCAAAGCAGCAGTGTCAGCAGCAATAATTCCAAAGCACATTGGAATGACTTAATGAATGCAGAACAAGGAAATGCTGCTCACCTGTCCAGTTTTGACCCAGCTCAGACTAATACAGCAAAAAATTGTTTTCATCTTCTTCCACCTATTCTCTACATATCCATACACATACTGTATGCAAGGTTTTAAGGTCATGAAGAGATATTTTAAATATTGGACTTTGGTAAACACATGCAATGAAGTACATTTTGAAAAAATATTACTATCATCTAATTCATGGATTCAGAAATTCTTGTAATGGAAAGATTTTCTCACGGTGCAAAGGCTGGATTATAGTACTACTTTGAGTAAGCACACCTGTGACTGTGGGACTTGGCCAAGTCAGTGAGAGATCATCTTTATTTCACACGTTATTCTTTCTTGCATTTTTTGTACCTTGCTGTGTAAAACTGCTGCACATCTAGTTTAAATTCATCCAGACTTGCTGATCAGTTACATTTTCTTTCTTTCTTTCTTTCTTTCTTTCTTTCTTTCTTTCTTTCTTTCTTTCTTTCTTTCTTTCATCCATCCATAGGATACATCCAACACCTTCTTGGTAGTTCTCCTCAGCATTACAGCTGTTTCTTCCCACACATCTGGTGACTCTTCCCTCCCACCAAGAGCCTGTCTTAACTCCTTCCTGAACCCTGTGCAATATCCTTCCTTCTTCAGACTCCACCATTCAATACTTGCCTCTGTCTTGTTTCCTCTTCTTGATGTCCAAAGCCATCCTACAGACTACCATCCAATGCTGCCTAGTTACAGTCTCTCCTGCCACTTGCATTAGTCTCTCTTATAAGAGAATCTGAAAGACATAATTATGTCTTTCAGATTGCACCCTCTGCAAAAGATGTGTGCTTACTTTGTCATTATGTTCCTTCTTCTTCTTAAAGTTTTCTCGATCACTTTAGTACGATTCTCACATCAGGTCTATGATTCTCACTTCTCCTTCATGCAGTTCTCAAAACAGTTCAGGCATGTTTCATAGCACAAACTCACCTGTGAAAAATACACTACAAATATCAAAACCTTTTTCAGATATGTCAAAACATGCAAAGTCAGCCAACTTTATGATCAGTGAATGAAAACCTTTCACCTTTTATCAAAACGTTACTGACTTTGGAAAGAGTGTAGGCCCAGTGTACAGTAAAAAGTATTCAGACACAAAAATGAAATATGAATGATTTATTTGATATGTTACAAAATTGCTGAAAAAGAGAAATGCAAAATGATACTTGTGAAATTATATGCATCCAAAAGCAATCTGAGAACATATACTCCAGTAAAGTAATGCTACATACATTCAGCAGTCACTGTATTATTAGGCATGCCTGTTCAACTGCTTGTTACAGTTTTTCTTGATCCCTTTTGTGCAATTCTCACAGCTGGAATGCCATTCTCACCACCTTAATACAGTTCTCAAAACAGTTAAGACATTTTTCATAAAACAGACTCACCTGTGCAAAATACAATAAATCAATCAAAAACCTTCTTCACATAAGTCAAAATGTGGAAAGTGAGTCAGGCCCTTCATCTCTGTGATTGGTGAATAAAAACCATTTCACCACCATTTTAAGACTTGGAGACCAAATGTTTTTTTTATCCTTTTATCAGAACCTTACTGACTTTTTAAAGAGTACTGCACAATATGATAAAAGGTGTTCAGACACAAAAATTAAATGTGAAATATTTATTTGAAACTTTACAAAATTGCTTCTCATGGTCCTCAGGTCTTGAATGCAAAGGTTACCATTTGTGGATTTTGGAATGTTTTTATTATTCTAATATTTTATTTAGTTTTCAGATTATTGTTTATATTTATTATCACATTCTTAGTATCTTGAGCCTCAGTTTTTTTGTTTTAGTTATGTTTTTGCTGGAAGTACCCTGCTTAAGATTTATTCTGTTAGTCTCCTGTTGTTTTCTGAGTTTTCCCCTTGCGTCCCCTTGCGACTCTTCTCAAAATCACCGACCTTCTCATGGCACCTGATTCCAGCCTACGCTTTCATCTTATTCTCCTTTATCTGAGTGCTGCCTTTAACAATATCTCTCATAACATCCTCCTCTATAGATTATCTTCTATTGGCATCACCCACACCCCTCTTGACTGTCTCCGATCTTATCTCACAGGGCGCACTCAGTCATCCAACTTAAGTCTTTCAAATCCCACCCCTCCCCTGTTAACGCAGGTGTGTCTCAGGTTTCTGTCCTGGGGCCCCTCCTCTTTATTACTTATCTTCTTCCCCTTGGCAACATCGTTTGCAAAAAAAAATCATTTTCACTGCTTTGCAGATGACACCCAGCTCTATCTATTTATCGATCTATTTGTTTATCTACCAAAACTAACTCATCGCTCCCAACCTCCTCCCTCAACACTTGCTTATCTGAAATCAAACTTGGCTCACATCAAACTTTTTTAAATTAAACAGTAACAAAACTGAGTTCCTCCTCCTCAGAACAAAATCCATTCTATCCAAAGTCGACAATTTCTCCCTCACAGTTGACAGCTCCTCAGTTTCCCCCTCCCCTCAGGTCTGGGTGACATCCTTGACGGCACTTTATTTTTCCACTCTCATATTAATAATATTACCTACTTTCATCTCAGAAACATTAATCGTCTCCACCCCTTCCTCTCACCACTTACTACCACCATTCTTTTCCATAGTCTTGTTACCTCCCGTATTGATTGTTGTAATTCTCTTTTATTTGTCCTCCCCCTCAAATCCCTCCATAAGCTTCAAATGGTTCAAAATTCAGCCCCTTGTATTGTTACCAAAACCCCCTCATTTCACCATATCACCACAGTCCTGCAGCGATTCAGAATTCAGTTCAAAATTCCTCTGTGTACACTCAAGGCCATTTACAACCTGGCTCCTTCCCACATATCTGATCTTCTCATCGCCTATTCCTCTTGCTTCCTTCATTTTTCCTCTTCCATCTTCCATCTACCCCCTGCCCACCTCAGCACCATGAGGAACAGAGCTTTTTCCCGCTCTGCTCCCCAACTGTGGAAATCTCTCCCACCTGAGATCTGCAATATCGACTCTCTTCCTATCACCTGTTTAAGATAGCCTACCCACATTAGTTCCTAGGTCATTTTAATTCAATTTCTTATTCTATGCTTTTATGTTATTGTTGGTTTTTAGCTCTGTAAAGTGTCCTTTGGTGTTTTGAAAGGCACATGTAAAATCTATTATTGTTATTATTATTATTTCGATGCTCTATTGTCTTGCTTGCCTTTTAGTTTACCTTCCCTTGTCTCATTATCCCTGATTTGTTCCTGCTGTGTGCCCCATCTGTTTCCCCCTAGTCTTGTTACCTTGTGTATTCATTGTCTGAGTCTCCCCTTGCCCCTTTTTTTGTGTCATCCCTCGTTGCTGTGTCCTCTTGAGTGTTTCCCAATTCAGTGATTATTCCTCGTACCTCCTGGTTTTTTCTGGACTGTGTTTACTTTCCATCACCCTTATTAAAGATGCTCACCTTATATTAACCTCTGACTTCTGCGTACTGCATTGGGGTCCTCAAAACTACAACCACCTTCCACATAACACATCCTGACATTGCTGAAATCTAGAAAAGCAAATCTAGAAAATCTAGAAATCTAGAAAAGCAAACTGATACTCCTGAAACTAAATCCATCAGAAATTCCAGTAAAGTCACACAACATTTAACAGCCACTTTATTAGGAATGCCTGTTCAAATGCTTGCTTCTAATCAGACAGTTACTCAAAGCATTTAGACATGTAGACATGGTCAAGACAGCCTGCTGAAATTCAAACTGAGCATCAGAATGGGGAAGAAAGCTGACTGAAAGTGACATGTTTTTTGATGGTTTGGTCTGAGGATTTCAGAGTGGGATTTTCCCACAAAACCATCTCTAGGGTTTACAGAGAATGGTCCAAAAAAGAGGAGTGGCAGTTCTCAGGGTGAAAATTGTTGATGTCAGAGGTCAGAGGAGAATGGCCAGTTCTACTTCAAGCTGATAGGAAGGCAACAGTAACTCAATCAACCACTTGTTACAAAGAAGGTATGCAGAAGAGCATCTCTGAATGCAGAACACATCTGACCTCCTGTCAGCTAAGAACATGAAACTGAGGCTACATTTTGCACGGACTCCAAAATTGGACAGCGGAAGATTGGGAAATTACTGCACACCAGTAATTTCCCAGTCGCTTTGGTGCGGTTCTGATGTGAGAACTGCACCAAAGCGATTCAGATAACTGTAAAGTATCTGCTCACTACAGCCAGCTCCATCCTTTTTTCAAAAAATCCACCACCATGTGCCCTTCTGTATTTTCCTCCCTCACACCATACCTACCTAACACACTCCAGAATTCATCTTTCTCTTCTAACTGGCATCCAACCTGTGGGGCATATGCACTGACAACCTTCAAAATCAGCCCTTTGATTTCCAGCTTCAAACTCATGATCCTGTCTAACACTTCATCATCTCCACAACACTATTCATACACTCTTCTTTCAACATAATCCTCACTCTGTTTCTCTTCCCATCTGGTGTAAATGATGGCTTTGCTTCCCTTCTACCAGGTCTCCTGCACACACAATATATCTAACGGCCTTCTCTCCATCATATCAGGCAGCTCTCTCGCTTTTTTACTGACTCCTAAAATGCCTTCCTCCTCTCCACTTTCTTTGTCTTTGGCCCACAGTAGCAAAGTTTCAACTGGCACGCCGTTGGCCAACAGCACCACAGGGCGTCATTGTTAACCTAGGTCCCAACCAGCTTGGGACTAGTGGTGGGCGGATCGATCTAAATATCGATAATATTGATACCAGCGTTGGTATTGATGTTGATCAATACCAGTGTAATGAGCTTGATACTTTAGTTTCAGTTTCTCTCCTGTATGCAGTGCTGCGGTTTCATCAAAGATGCAAGCTGTCTGTTTAAGTGCTGCTCCTGTCACAGCACAGAGTAGGCACACTTTTTTCCTCCCCTCCCCACAGAGTGTTGACATTATACGTCACGTGACATGTAACATTTTACTTGGGAAAAAAGGGAATTTGTCAGCGGTCTCAAACTCATGGCCCGCGTGCCACTTCCGGCCCTCAATTTGATGTCAAAAATATAAGAAAATTTGGCCCTTTAAATTACTTTTTTTGACATTTTGGTTTCCCCTCCAATTAAGAAGAGTTAGTGGAATGTCAAAAAAGTAACTTAAAGAGCCAAATTGTCTTAAAACACATCTGCTGCCATTCTGTGCTATTGTGGTTGTACAGAACTTTACTGGATTTGAGAAAAGTAAAACACTGTAAATAATTTAGGCCTTATAGAGTGTAAACTTTTTTTGGACAAATGTGCAAGTTTATTTAAACCTTTACACAATATAATTGCTAACTTAGGAAAGCAAAATTGCATGTACATGTGGTTCTATATCAGAAAACTAAGAAAAATTTGAAAATATAATTTTTGGAGAAATTACAGTGGGAATGTTGCTTTTCCTGGACTTGGTCTGTGACTTTCTGCTAAAAAGTTGTAGGTAAATAGATTGGCTAAAAAAAGCTGAAATTATAGCTAAAAAGTGGCTGTTTACTTTATTAGGCCACAGGTGTAACTAATAAAATGGCCACAGATGCACCTACAATAATAGATTGGCCACAGGTTTATTAATAAAGTGGCCAGACACTTGTGCATTATTGGAGAGAAAGAGAGATAAATAGGTTTACATAGATTAAAATATGTCTAAGTCCATTTTGTCACGAGCCTTATGAAGACCCCAGCCATCTGCCTGAGAGAGAGACACGAATTTGATTTGAACACACTTGACAAGTATTAACAAATGACACAGAGAGGGAGAGAGGAGATTTAATGAACCTATGAAATAATGATTTTAAAAACTCTCTGCTCGTGAGCTCTCAATTGTTTACACCTGTGTAAGCACAGCTGCAATTAGTTACCATGGTGATGGCACTCTTATTGCCAGAGAAATCTGGGCAAAATTCAGAACCACAACACATGGATGATGTGATTTTAAAAACCCCAAATGTTGCTTTGCAGATCTGTGTCTCTCTTTTGTGTTCCTAGTTTCTGCGTTTTTCAGAAAATCCTTGATCACTTTTTAATGGAAGTGTATTTGGCAGTAAGATAGTACTCCTCACACTCAAATACTTCTAGATCAAAAAAGTATGCAACTGTTGGCTTTGAGGAAGATCTCATTTGAAAGAATATGAGTTTTACTATGATTTGGTAGTAAAATGATGGCAGTAGAGTGAAAACTGTGGGCTCACTGGCAGGTTGAAGTGAAAATTTTCAGATGTATTTTTCTGTTTCTCCCGCTCTGTCTGCTTTCCCATTTACTTGGAATTGACAGCAAATGTGTTTATATTTGCTTCATTATTACCACTGACAGTGCGTGCATGGCCTTACTCTTAAATATTTGAAGAAAAAAAAAAAGTTTAAAGTGATTGGACAGCATTAAGAAAAGTGACAGACTGTTTGAGCTGTCAGATTCAGATGAGAAATGCATCAACACAGTACCAAAATGTGCACAAACACAAGAAGAAATGCTAACGCGGGTGGAGAGATGTGTTTCTGATTTATGAGAACTGCATCAGAGTGATTGAGAAACACCATAATAAAATGTCAGGAACAGTGCAGGAGAAAATTTGCAAATGTGTGCATCCATTAGCTGACATAAGTACCGTATTTTTCGGACTATATGTCGCTCCGGAGTATAGGTCGCACCAGCCAAAAAATGCATAATAAAGAAGAAAAAAACATATATAGGTCGCACTGGACTATAAGTCGCACTTTTTTTTTGGGGGGGGGTTGATAGAATCCGAGACCCAGAGCAGAAATTCCATCTTGAACGGCAATTTAAAATAATAATGGATTAAAGAACAGGACGAACACGGTTACGCCTACGTTATGCTAACGTAACACATTCAGCTACATAACGCACAACGAACACGTGTTCGGTATGTTAACGTAACATTAAGTTATTCAGATAACAATAGCATAAAGAACATGCTAACAAGTTAACCAAACCATCAATCCATTGAATTCTTCATCCTCGGTGTCACTTCTAAACAATTCCGTACACTCCGTAGACGAAGCGCCGCTTCCTCGTCGTCAGCTGCACTTCCAATTATTCCAGCCTTTCTGAATCCCAACAGGATGGTTTGGTTGTCACTGAAGCCCATGTTTTCTTGATCCATCCAATGACTTCCAGGAAAGTTGGGTGGCACATTCTCCCAGTTGCCGTTAAGCTGTGCTCTCCATCCATCATCCACTGCGCCCACAGGTTACGCAAGACTGCCTTAAAGCTGCAGTTCACGGAGATGTCAAGTGGCTGGAGTATTTTGGTTCATGTGTTATAAATGTCACATATACGTCGCTCCGGAGTATAGGTCGCACCCCCAGCCAAACTATGAAAAAAAGTGCGACTTATACTCCGGAAAATACGGTAGTATTGGATTATTTCAAATGAACATCAACATGATGAGGCTATGTTCAAACCTCATACCAATAAGGAGACATGTAGAATATGTATTGTTACATTCCGTTACAAAGCTGCTGCTGTGGTAGTTTTGCTACTAAGTGCATACTAAAATGTAACCACTCCATTACACCACTTTAGTGGGTGTTGTGTTCCAATTTTAACCCCCCTTCCAAAAAAAAAAAATAAAAAATTGCCTAAAGTATCATAACTACTGAAATCTATTTATAATATCAGGTGATTTCACCTTTAAAGTCATTACAGCTCAGGACTATGCTGCAGGGGCAAGCTATTCTCAGACTACCGGTGTTGGCTTTGTGTTTAATGGGGCCTAAGGGTGCTACAAGAAGATTAAATGTGGCCAGTCAGAGCCCTACGCATGTCACATAAAAAAGAACAAGGGCTGTGGTGTGTGACATTTATGAGATAGTTGACCAAGCAGTGAGTGTTTGGGGATGCTGTTTGCTGTTTGTCTCAGGTGTCTGCAGCTCACAGAGAAAGGCACTGACAGATGAACAGCTGATTGTAAAATAAACAACACGTTTTGCAAGATAATTACACACAAGAAGAAAAAGGTTTCAACAATAGCTGCACATGCGGTATTGTGCAAATAGATTCTTACATATAATATATAACCAACTGGTCAAAGATGTGTTTTGAGTTTTGTAATTTCATTCTTGTGTCAAAAGATAATAGTAGTCATTCACATGTCCATTCCACTATGGCAAGAATAATCAATATGTATCTATCTGGCCTTGTAGTCTTCAGCCACATGTGACAGTCTGTGTGTAATTGTGCATGCATGAAAATATTGTTATGGACAGTTTTAGAAGCTTATGAGAAAAGTATTGGTCCAAAGTAACATGGGAAAAATTGTGAGAGGCAAAAACTGAAGAGTGGGTTTAAAATTTTGAAGTGTATTTGTTAATGACTTAGTTTACTATCACAAGGACTACGTCACAACCTGTGAGAATATTTTTATGGGGCTTTGTGGGGAGCTTTTGTCATGGTCCTGGGTCTTTGGCCCAGTGTTTTATGTTTTTGTAATTAATTTGCTTACAGTTTAGATTCTTAGTTATAGTTTTCCGAATTTTGATGTAGTTGTTTGTATTCATTTCCTGTTCCCCTTGTTTTTGTCTTCCCCGTGTTATGTCAAGCCTGTTTGTTGTCTTTAGGTTTCCGTTTAGGTTTATATTTAGATTCCCTCTGTGTGCCAGTCTCCCTATATGTTAAGTCTGCGTTGTGTCATCTTTGGTCACTTCCTGTTTTATTTTGACAGTCCCATGTCCCATGTGCTTTGTGTTTAGTTTTGCTTACTGTGTTCCTCACCTGTTGCCTGTTCCCCAGTTATCCTTCTATGTATTTATTGTCTCTTGTCGGATTCTTGTTATTGTCATTGTGGCTGTGGTCCACTCCTGTGCCTCTCCATGCTCCTAGTGTTCCGAGTTAGTTTTCCCAGTCTAGGTTTTCCTTTGTTTAATAACCTGCCCTATTTTGCTCACTTTTGTTTCAGTCACAATAAAGGCTAATTTTAGTTTTTTATAACTGCCTGCTCCTGCTTTGGCATTTGCGTCTTCACCTCCACACATGCCACATGGTCTGCTTCCACGCACCGTGACAGTTTTATAAAGTTTGGGGGGGTGGTGGTGGTAAAAATGTGAAGATGGTGGTGAAATCTTCAGGTCCTTCAGGAATGATCCATCTTTATGGTAGTGAAATTCTAAATTATCAAAACGCATCTGTAAAATAGATGAAATGATGCCTTGAGTTTCTGTGTTTTTTACATTTTCTACAATAGCAGTTGTCTAGTAATTTCAAAGTGTACTCACACAGATGTTTCTGACACTTTGATATACTGTGTTTATTTAAATGGCAGTATTAGCAGGTAAGAAACACTTAAAAGCTTGTATTTCACACTCTCTAAATGCTAATGAAGATTGATTTCTGATATAATAACTGCAAACAGACTTTTAGTTTGATGTCATGTGTGTATTGTATTTTTAGAGCTAAATTGTTCTGTCAATAGAAACTATCTCTTCAAACATTTCACCACATTATTACAGCTCACTTAGTCACAAATAGTTTCAAATACAAAACATGCTATATGCTCTGCAAACATGCAGTTACTATTCTATACCTATTTGTACACACAACTCTCACAAACACTACATATTGCATTGTTGTGCAGGCTTTTATGTTGTGTCACCTTTGCTATAATAGCCATAGAAAAAACACAGCAGGTGAGCGGTAACAAAGTTCACCTATTTAAATTATTATTTGTGACACTTCAGAATATGTTTTTGTCAGTTCTGGTTCATTATATCACATTGCTATTTTACATATTTTCACTCACTGCCCTGGGGTTTTCTTCAGTTTTTTGCAACGCATACAGTATGTTGTGTTCTGCTGTTTCGTAAATGGAGTGGGTGGTTAGAGATCAAAGTGCTGGAGCCAGATGTAAATGATGCAGACATATGTAAATATGCAAATGTCATTTCCCACACAAACTGGTATCCACAAAAGAATAATATAAGGTGGAAAGGCATGCACCTCAAGTAGGTTATTAAATCTAGATGAACAGAACAGTCATCTAGAGTTAACTTGAGATGTGATAGGCTGGATGTCAAAAATCCAAACCATTGAGAAAAACAAAAGAAATTTTTTTTTTTTTTTAAGTTATTTTTAAAAAACCATGACACTAAAGGTTACTGGACAGGAGTGCACAGTGGTAAAGTGTAATAGACAATGGTTATGCATTGAAAAATATTCTATTGAACTGTTGGATAATGGTACTGATGTGTAAACTTTATTAATTTAGCACAAAAGGATAAAATTGCCTTTTTATTGACGAGTGGAACAGGCAACAGGAGCACTTCTACAATCGTTAAATTGTAATTGAAGTAGAAATTAGACTTATGCTTATACATTGCTTTGTAAATGTGACAGATACAGTATTCGCTCATCTGCCATCACACACATATGAATCTGAGTGACATCCCATTCTTAATCCATATGGTTTAAAATGATGTCGTCCCACAGTTTGCAGATGTCGTCCCACAGTTAACACCTTCAGCTGGTTTAGGGAATTTGTCTCTGGGAATTTTTGACCATTCTTCTAGAAGCACATTTCTGAGGTTAGACACTGCTCTAATTCATCCCGTCAGGACTCTGTGGAGGTAGTACGGTTGCATAGTGGTTAGCACTGCTGCCTCACAGCAAGAAGGTCGATTCCACCTTGGCCGGGGTCTTTCTGTGTGGAGTTTGTATGTCCTCCCCGTGTCTGCATGGGTTTTCTCCAGTACTCCAGTTTCCTCCCACAGTCCAAAGTTAATTGGTGATTCTAAATTGCTCATAGGTGTGAATGTGAGTGTGAATAGTTGTCGGTCTTTCTGTGGTGGCCCTGCGACAGGCTGGCAAAATGTACAGGGTGTACCCTGCCTCTCACCATATGACAGCTGGGATGGGCTTCAGCTCCACCATCAATTGTTGAATTGCTAACATGTCTTGTTTCTTCAGACTTCAGTCATCCAATCAAAAAGTGACACCAAACAAGAAGCTGAGGAGCATTGTTACAATAAAGAAATGAACAACCAAAGGGAAATTTCATTACTTTTTGTTCTAAGTTTAGTAAGGATGGTAAGAATGTAATCTCTTCTTTATATCATCTATCATGGAGTTTTTTCTTCTCTCTCACCAGGTAACAGGAGCTTACAACAAAGAGAACAAACATCATGCACTTAGATCTCTATATGTATGACCTTTGCAATTAACTCACAAATCAGCAACAACTTGCAATGTTTCTCTCAAACTGTTTTAATTTAAGGGGAAGAAAAAAAACAAACAATATTACCAGCTAAAAATTGTTTATTTATTCTCCTCTTAGCTATTTTTTTTTTAAACTGCTTACACTACAACACAGTGGTTCACAAACCAAAGGCCTGGCACAGAGCCACTGCAGTGGGGGCGTGAATAACCAGGAGAAAAACATGGAGTGAAACTAAGTTGAATGGATGTGTAAAAAAACAAAACAAGAATTTATTGATGCTATTGTGCTGACCTTTGTTTCACTAAAATTCAACTTGGATCCTATTGTTTTTAATGATTGATATAAAAAAAAAAAATGGCAGGGTGAGAGTATGAACTTCTTTTGGCTTCCGCTTGGGAGCATTCCCAAAAAGGTTTAGGAATAGATTTACTGTAACTGAATGTCATCTGTAGGTCTGTGAGCCTTAAGGTAACTTTGGAACTGAAAGGAAAACCAGGGAGTGTATATGTTACCAACAATACTGATATTCACTATTTTAGTGATGCTCTTCATGTCCAGTTTGGTTACAAAAAACAAAAACAAAATTGCAAACCAGTGACCTTGTGGCAGAAGATGGCTGGTTTCTGCAGGGAAAAGCAGCACAGCAGCAAAAAACCACAGGGGTTCTGTAAAAACCAAGAACCATAAACGGGAAATTACACTTGGAACAAAAGTAGCTGAGTAGATGGTTGGTTGTTGTTAACAGCGAGCCATTCCACACGATTTAACTGCCACCTTGGGAAATGCACCATTTCTCTTTTGCCCTCTGCTCTTTCTCACAGCAGCCTTACTCTTGACCCCCTCCTTCAGTTTCACCTCTCCATGTTAGAAGCTCTGTCAGTGATTATAAACTAGGCCTCCACTTTAACAGAATGGCCAATTTGTATCGCAGTCCTGTATGAATTCAAGTCTTTATTTCACTGTGGGCTGTTTGTGCTCAACATCATTAAATTTGCTCTAATTTCGCCTTCTCCAGCAGCGACAGGACAGAAACACTAGAAAAAAAAAAGATGCTGTAACTGCTCTGCCAACTGCACACTGTTATAACACCTTGCCATACATCTGTCAGGTGGTAAGCATGTGCTCTCAAGTGACTTTCAGATAATTGCCACATTGTGACTGACTTGATTTGCATACATTCATTTAATAAATCAGACACTAAATTGGAAAAATCTGTGTGACAGTTATTATGCGGCCAACTCCAGGCTGCATCTGTCCTGTGACCTCACTAATGAAAAGAATGCAGTCCAAGTGTGGGACTGGCAGACATGTACAAAGAGCACTTCTGTATCATAGATAAGAAGAAGTGAGAGTGTGTGTGTGTGTGTGTGTGTGTGTGTGTGTGTGTGTGTGTGTGTGTGTGTGTGTGTGTGTGTGTGTATGTGTGTATTGGTCATAAAATTAGAATATCAGTAATTCTATTTAAAAAAGTGAAACTTGTATACTATATTCATTCATTACACACAGATTGATATATTTCAAATGTTAGTTGTAATCATCAAAATTAAAAGAAACAGACAACTAATGAAAATCCCAAATTTAGTATCTCAGAAAATTAGAATATTGTGAAAAGTTTCAACATTGAAGACACCTGGTACCTCACTCTAATCAGCTAATTAACTCCAAACACCTGCAAAGGCCTTTAAACGGTCTCTCAGTCTAGTTCTGTAGGCTACACAATCATGTGGAAGACTGCTGACTTGACAGTTGTCCAAAAGACGATCACTGACACCTTGTACAAGGAGGGGGAGACACAAAGGTCATTGCTAAAGAGGCTGGCTGTTCACAGAGCTCTGTGTCCAAGCACATTAATAGAGAGGTGACGGGAAGGAAAAGATGTGGTAGAAAAAAGTGTACAAGCAACAGGGATAACTGCACCCTGGAGAGGATTGTAAAACAAAACCCATTCAAAAATGTGGGGGAGATTCACAAAGAGTGGACTGCAGCTGGAATCAGTGCTTCAAGAACCACCACGCACAGACGTATGCAGACATGGGTTTCAGCTGTCGCAGTCCTCATGTCGAGCCACTCTTGAACAACAGATGGCGTCAGAAGCGTCTCGCCTGGGCTAAAGACAAAAAGGACTGGACTGCTGCTGAGTGCTCCAAAGGTATGTTCTCTGATCAAAGTATATTTTGCATTTCCTTTGGAAATCAAGACCCCAGAGGCTGGAGGAAGAGAGGAGAGGCACAGAATCCATGTTGCTTGAGGTCCAGTGTAAAGTTTCCACAACCAGTGATGGTTTGGGGTGCTGCTGGTGTTGGTCCACTGTGTTTTCTGAGGTCCAAGGTCAACACAGCCGTCTACCAGGAAGTTTTAGAGCACTTCCTGCTTCCTGCTGCTGACCAACTTTATGGAGATGCAGATTTCATTTTCCAACAGGACTTGGCACCTGCACACAGTGCCAAAGCTACCAGTACCTGCTTTAAGGACGATGGTATCCCTGTTCTTAATTGGCCAGCAAACTCGCTGACCTTAACCACGCCTGACCCAACAATTCAGAAGAGCTGAAGGTAATTAAAATCATTACATCAGGGGTCTCAAACTCCAGCCCTCGAGGGCCGGTGTCCTGCAGGTTTTAGATGTGTCTCTGCTTTAACACACCTGAGTCAAATATAGAAGTCATTAGCAGGACTCTGGAGAACTTGACTGCATACTGAGGAGGTAATTCAGTCATTTGATTCAGGTGTGTTGGATCAGGGACACATCTAAAACCTGCAGGACACTGAACCTCAAAGCCTGGAGTTTGAGACCCCTGCATTACATCAAAATGTTTGGGTGATTTTCAATAATTTTCAGGGCTTCATATGAAATAGTAATTAAATCAAATTCTTTTGAATGTAGGGTCAGGGTTGTAAACACTTGTCGATGCTCAGATAGACAGCGATGAGCAACATGGCAGCTGGTACACAAATAATGACACAAATACTTCAACAAAACAAACTAAAAACAAATGAAAGATTTCAATCATTCTCCAGCAAACTTTCATGAAACCCTGAAAGGCTTTCTCAGATTGCCAATCAAATGTCAAAGAAGCCACTCCCTACCTTGAAATCGATGAGTTATACTAAAAATCCCCCCACTATGCAGCTGTCTTGAGGGAGGAAATTAGTACTAGAAACCAAAACTGGTTATCATTGTGGTTGAGTGAATTCTGCATTTCTGCTGGTCAGATGTGGCGCTTTAGTTATGCCATACTGTATTTGTGGTTCCACAATGCCATTTAAAATATAGCCTTACAGTCTAAACTACAACCTGTTACTATGGAAACATTTTAATTGGGGAGAAAAAAACAAAAAAAAAACAATTAGAAATTGGAAAAAAGAAGAGAAGAAAACTGATTACAGATGCAAATGCCTGTTGCCTAGTCAGGTCCATGACAACTGCTGATTCACATCATCAGGATGGCTGGAAAACTTGTCAGTGAGCAAACATTAGCCTTAAAACCCTATGACCACAGTGCTGTGAATAAGTAATGAATAACTGGCACATAGTGAAAAACTGGCTGGCCCAAGATTATCTAAGAGATCACTGTATGTAAACCAAATCAATGCAGGCTTTAAGTAAAAAGAGTGTATTCAGCACAGCTTCCCTGTATTAATAGAAGGTCAAGTGGCCATGCAGCGGACACATTATTACTGTTAATGGTCTGGCAGCGCTCTGCAATGTGAGGATGTTGAAGGAATATGGTTTTATTTATTTATTTTTATGTCTGCACACAGCTGCTTATGTAGTTGGTTGCTGATTCAGGACCATGGAGAACACCATCTTCTACAGACATAATCAGCACCGAGGACAGCACCAATTTTGGCCAGTTTTCTGATGAAATTAAGACTTCCAATTTAATCTATTTTGGTGTATGATTTATTTATTTATTTGTAGAGCACTGCATTAATGAAAGCAAGGAAGATGAAACCAGTCAAAAAATATCTTAAAAGTAATTTTCAGCTATTCTGTTTTATTGCACAATTCACTGGGATGACTGCCAGTATACCTGGAGGTCAGCTATCTCACATTTCATGTGAAAATAAATGTACATTAACCAAGACTTTCTTCCTACTAACTTTTGAAAATACTGAGTTATTATGATTTTTCCTTTTTCCTTGTTTTTTTTTTTCTCTCCTGTTGTATTATTTTATCATGTCCAAAAAAAAGAGCCACTTTATATACACACACACACACACACACACACACACACACACACACACACACACACACACACACACACACACACACACACACACACACACACACTTACTTCTCTTGGCACTTAATGACAGTGATGTGTTTACCATTCATCCTTAGTAATCCTTAATTACTAATAAGTTTAGTTTATTGAAATCTTACTGATTACTAATTATTTTCTGATTCACTTGCAATAATTTGCAACAAATTCTAATTATTTTTATGTAGTGGTTGGATTTGTTCTCTTCATTAAGCTCTAAGTCTGGCTCTTTCCTCTCTTCTTTTTAGTGAAACACTGGAATTTGAGAGTTTTCAGTCTGTTGATAAATTAAAACTCCCTCTTCAGACTGTGCCCATTACACTGGCTTCTGATTGTGGTGCATCACTCAAGCTGCACAGCTGCATCAACCCCCTCCTGTCAAACCCTGCCACATGCTGAGGCCTGGGCTACTCTTGACTCCCTCACAATATGGCTGCCTGGTGCGCTGCACACACACAGATATCAATTAGAGAAAGGTTACCTTGTGCTGCTGCTGGCTGGTTGTCTTCCTGGCACCAAAAGAGGCACAGAGTGAAAGTATGAGCGGAAGAGCTGACTTCTGTGGGCAATTTAATTCTACCCTCTTACTCACAACACCTCTACCCCCACTCCTTTCTTCCACCAGCACCATTAACCATCACAACCACTCTATTTCTATTTTCCAAATTTGGCCGAGTTATTTTCAAAAGGTCACCTTGCTGCATTATGTTTCCTCTCAGATTCCTTTTCAGCAATAAGAGTACAAACATGGAAAAGAAATTAATATTTAGCTCAGGACCTTTAGAGAAAGTGTGGTTTCTCAAAAATGCAAATCTAAATCTGAGCAATGAAATGCCTTGGGTTCCGCTGGTATTATTTAATTAGACATGGTGGTATAAGGTTCAATATTTATTTGAGAGAGGTGCTGTTTATGCCACTGGATATTTACCGGAGCAGTGGAGGTAAAAATTTTAAGCCAGACTTCTTTTTTGTTCATCAGATTAGACTTCTTGCCACCATGGGCAACTGGTACAAGTGGCATCAAAGTATTCATTATAAAATTGTACTATTTGTAGCAAGGCCAAAGGGAATGTGCACTTGTGTGCATATTTCTTCTTGTGATATATAATCATCTGTACAGGTATATAAGAATGCACACCAGCAAGACTCTTTCCATTTTTAAAAGGTGGGGGATTAACGAACACACACTTCTGGCAAAGAATGGAGGTTGTAGTCATTATGGAAGCTTGTTTCCACCAGTGAAAAAAAAAAGCCATCCATGACTCAAAATTTAGATAAGTCAAAATTTTGAAAAAATAACTCAAAATTTTGAGTTGTGGCGTTGTGGTTAGGTATAGGTATGAATGTGAGTGTGAATGGTCTCACTGTGTTAGTCTTGTGACAGACTGGCGACCTGTCCAGGGTGTACCCTGCCTCTCACCCTCTGTCAGCTGGGATAGGCTCCAGCCCCCCTGTGACCCTGAACAGGATAAGCAGAAGTGAATGGATGGATGGAACATTAAGTTTGTTAAAGACAGCTAGAAAGTTTAAAATCTGATTATGCCTCCTTCTGCTTCTATAACTCCTGCTGTAATTTTTGTGATTTATTTTAAAAAATAAAATGTGCCTTTCTAAACCGCTGGTGGATTGTGAGATTCAGAAGGTTAAACACTGATCAGTGTATCTGAAGTCAACTCAGGAAGGGAGAGCAAGGGCTTTTCTGCCGACACAGTCTGGAGATATGATCAGGACCAGAACCCAATCACCACTTTGAATTGCTGCTTTTTGCAGATGACTTTTTTTCTGTGCCTTCATCAGAAAATGAACTTGCCATTTGTCCCTCTGTTTTGGGGGAGAGTTGTTGACCCAATTTCCAATATCTCAGTTGTTTGTGAAGAATGAGAAGGTGGAGCATGCAATGGATCATTGGGTGGTGTAGCATCTGCAGAACATTGTGGTGCAGAGGGAGCAGATCTAGGTTTCAACCCTCACCTATGATCATGAGTTCTAGGTTGGGATTGGATGGGTTGAAATTTAGTAGCTATGGTCAGGCTTAGGGAGCTTAGCTGAGCTTGTTCAGGTCTCTGGTTTGGCTGCCTGCAGGGCATCCTCCCTGTGAAGAATGCGTACCACACCCAGCTGGGAAACAAACCCTAGAACTCACTGAAAAGATGAAATCTCTTTATGACAAAAAAAAAAAAAAGAAAAAAAGATGGATCAAAAGCAAATTATGTTTGATCGTATTGATTGGGGGTGGGGTCTTGTTTATAAATTTTAACAAACCCGATTCAAATTTGTGACTGAGTTTATTTGGGAGTGTATTTTCTACTCTTTGGTTTTGAAAAACTTAATACCTTACTCAAATCACTAGCTGCAAAATGAAACATGGAGCAAAGAAGAAGAGAAACCAGATTCCAGGTAAGCCAAAAAAAAAAAAAAAAAAAAAAAAGGCTTAAATGTTAATGATAAAATGGTGAAAGAACACTCAAAAGAAATGAAAACAATGGGAACACAGAAAATCAAAGAGGGTGGGTGGGATTTGGAAAAGATTAAAAGGATTGAGATGGAGGCAGAACAGAATAAAGGTGGAGAAGCTGACATGGCAGCAAGAATTTCATGTGAGCCAGAGCAGATCAAAAGTTATTGCAAAGCAGAGAGAAAAAAGAACAAGAAATTATGAGAAGGGAAGAATGGAGGAAAAGTGGGATGACAGCAGAGGACTCAGAACTGAAGCGGGGCAACAACCCATGAGATGACTTTGGGTAGACACTAGAGGGCCACATCACAGGAAGGAAGACAGAAAAGGACAATCAGGGACACATCTGTGCGGACACAGCCAGCCATGTGAGACCGATGCTCCATGGGGTCACCTGTCAGAGCATGGACTGCTAGGAACAGGGGCAAGGGCAACACCATAGGAGGCAGGTATGAAGACAGTTGTAGACAGGAAAAAAAAGAAGCAGCAAGGGAGTAAAGTGTGTGAATAGAGTTCATGCAGCCAGAATGAGAAACACACAAAAGGATTCTGATGCAAGTGGAAAATTTAGCCCCCCACAGAGCTGAAAGAAAGCAAACTCCAAAGAACACAAGACACGTAGTGACTGTATAAAATGTTGCAAGCTACAAAAGTGCTTGGAGTATTTAGTTAATTTTTCCCATGTTGGTGAATTTATGCAAATAGCACATAGTGGTTAGGCTACATTGGGACCCTGTACCACAACGACAGCTTTGAAGTTTCTGACTGCCCGCATGAAACACTGCAGTTCAGTCTATATTACATTTATGCACAAAGTGTTCGTCGGCAATAGTGTGACACAAAACTGGATTTTGGCATTAGCTAGAACAATCTCTCACTACTAAGTCACATAAAGATTCTCTGTGGGTCACATTTAAACATCTCTTTTCAAAATGCAGGGTTGTTGTTGTTGTTGTTGTTGTTGTAGTAACACCAGCCACAATCGAATCTTAACTAAAGAGCACTTAAACTTTACCAGTGAGTGAACACAAAAATATAAATGGAGTAAAATAAAGCACACATTCACAAGCAGGATATGAACCACAATTTCTTGGCTGATAAACCTGCAGATGCAAAAGCAAAATCATCAGAATCATTGTTACAAAATGGGCCAAATCTGCCCAAATGTAAGAAATTAGTTCTAATGGTGGCCAGCACCATCTCCAGGTTTATCTGCCTTAAAAAGTCTCTTGTTAATGGGGAGAAGGGTTCCACACGAGATCCCGGGAATACAACTCAATCTCTACCTCTCCAGGTCCTAGGTGCCTTCATCAGTCTCGCCACCCACTAATGGCACACTGGACCTTTCCTCCTGAGACTCCCTTAGCACAGGTTCTTGCTGGCAGTCCCCAGTCCAGTCCTTTGTTTAAAAACTCCACATACACCTTGATTAAGAATGGACTAGATTGCTTTAAAACCCCAGAACCACCCAGGCCAGGTAAAAGATTATTTTCCTTTAAAATTGTGCTTTCCTCCAGCTGAAGTCTATAATCCAGATCAGTTTCAACCAGCTGCTCCTGTGCGCTACAGCCCCCTTGCTTCATGTCTCTCACAGCCAGAGTTTCTCCTTTCTCTACCCTTTATAGAGGAGGGCCCCAAACCCATACCAATCAACTACTTTAAGTACCCAACTCCAAATACCTGGCAGCTGGACTAAATTGGAACTCCACTCCCACATGGGTGTGGCCTACATCACGCGTGTACACACACACACACACACACAAACAACAAAAAAACAACACATGCAAAACTTAAAACATGAAATTATCCTAACCAATGCTTGGTAGGAGACCCTCTGTTATTCCACTATGCTACATCATTGATAGCTATCTGCTAAGCTTCACCTCTTTTAGTGAGTAAATTTTTGGTATTCTGTTACTGTGGTATTTAGCACTAATTACCTGGTTTGTGTGTCTGAGTGTGCACATGTACAGTTTATGGCTTCAACTTTGTAACTATATAAACTAATTGTCTGTCTGTACTACATATAAATGTTTACCTTCTACATAATGCTGGAATATAGCACTTTTGCTGAAATATATGTCAGGGAATGATTTGCACACAATATTTGGTCAAGAAACAAAAACTTTGAAGCGGGCACATTTGAGGCAAAAGGTAATTAGTATACTCAAAAATCAAGCAAAAGTAAAAGATATGTTGTTTTCTGTAAAGTTCATGCCAGTGAGTCATCTTTTTCAATCAAGCTTTACAATCCTGAACAGCAGTGCAATCAGCAAAAATAGCCACCTCTGCAGGTGGGCGGGAACTTTAAACATTTGTAAACAAGTCTGCCATGGAGTCAAGAGTCTGACCTTTATGGATTATCTCACATTTCATCATTTTTCTGTTTCCTTGCTGGTGTGTGAGGAAAATCTTCTGCTCCACAGATATTTAATAAATAAATTTATTTATTCGACAACAAAGCTGCAAGTTACAAAATGCAGTGAGTTAATTGCTTAAGGAAAGGCACAAATACTGACACAGAAATGAATTAGCCAAAATGTGAACAATGCCTTGGGATGAGTCACAAAGAGCTGAGAATGGGTTAGGAAGCTTTGCAGATGCTTCCTTTTATCTTTTTGTGTTCTATTTTAACCAATATACCACAATGACTCATAGGTGTGCTGCATCATGTGTGCCTCTCTCTCTGTATCTACCAATACACTCTTCCCCCACCCCCTTTTTTCCTTTTTTTTTTTTTTTTTTTAAAATATGCTGCTACGACCCGGCCCAAAAGTCACAACATAAAGTAGAGACTGACACCAGAGTTTTAAGAAAAAATGGGGTTTTATTTTATATATCTTGGTAAGCCCTGCTAAAACCATTACAACCGTGAGAGCAGAAAAGCAAAAAGTGGTGAGCCCTGCAAAACTGACCCAAAACATGCTTTTATCCACACCTCATCAGGTGCAGATAATCAGCGATTAGCAAAGGCAGCACTTGAAACTGTCTCACTGCCACTGCAAAGAGAGTAGGGATTGCAGAGGACCATAACATATGCAAACGTTGATTAAAATTATTTCTCCTTTCCAATAAAAATGCCAGGTGACCAACAAGAGCAGCACTGAGAGGGTGCCAACGCTCAGCTGTTTTGGATTGGTATGCAGGGGTGAGAGTGAACATTTGTTCACTGTAAACTCAGTGAACAAGTGTGTGAAGTTTGATGGGTCTAGCTTGAACCGTATGCATCTATGGTGTGAATTTGAACATCGGCTGAGATTTTTAGCTCGGCTCTTTCAAAGAAAAAGTCGAGCTATTTTCACGGCCTTGGCGTCGGTGTCTCGAGAACAGTGTGACCCAGGATGTTAAAATTCACACCACAGATGCATCTATTAAAAATCTCAGAGGGCTTTGAATATTGGTAACCTTGGCCTAAGAGTAAAGGTCAGAGGTCAGGCTTTCTGAAAATTTGGGTTCTCTTGTTATCGCATTCACAAGATTTTCAGACTTGCATACAAGCACGTGTGGACCATAAAAACCACTGAGTACTATTTTGAGCTGCTGTAATGAAATTTGGACAAAATGAACACTTAAATTTTCAGGGTGTCTTTGAATTCAGTCCTCTGTAGGTTGATCATTTTCAGTTCCATCAAACAATGTGGCATCTTTTCATTCCTAACACATTACCCAGTCTATATCTGTCTAGATGCCCAGCAAGATTTTTTTTGCCAATTGAGATCTGATGTTTCCAAAGTGTTTCTTTAATTTTGTTTTTAGCAGTGCATAATTGCTGCATTTGTTGATCATGCATTGCTAATGGATAGTTAAAATCTAATTAATGAATATGTGGTGAGAACAGGTGAGGTCTTTATGAGGTGACCAGCAAGGAGTAATTTGCATTTGTTTTCCCTGACCAGATAATTAAAAAGGTTTCCTGATGCCAGAATATGCCAAAAAA
Organism: Archocentrus centrarchus; assembly: GCF_007364275.1. Taxonomy (NCBI): domain Eukaryota; kingdom Metazoa; phylum Chordata; class Actinopteri; order Cichliformes; family Cichlidae; genus Archocentrus; species Archocentrus centrarchus. Next base: position 6,833,839 of record NC_044366.1, read on the forward strand.
TTCTAATTTTGCTATGTCTGTCATATGTCTGTGTTCAAGTGAAACAGTTATCTGACTTACTAATCTGATCATAAAATTATAATAATAATTAATAATAATAATAATTATAATAAAGACAGTGGCTAAAATACTTAAAACTATAGGTGGAGGTATGCCTCACTGATATATACATTTAAAAAAAAAAAAAAAAAAAAAAGGAAGCTCTTTTCATGCATTCACATTTATTTTTACTCATCTATAAGCAGTAAAGTTTTAATTAGGAGAAGGAATTACTACAGGAAAGGGTCACTGCTTAGTAATCTAGATTTGGCTTTCAAAAGCAGAAGACATCACATGCAATATAGAGGGCTCGTGTGATTTGCATTAAGCATTACAGGTATCACAGGTGATTTAACGGTTGTGCAAATGTCCTCCAACTAGGCCTGGCCGAGGCAGGGAGCTTGAAGAGGGAGGCATTAAAGTGGCTGAATGCTCTGGCCTGACTATGACCCGTTTTTGCTGACTGGACAAATAAAGTTTAAAAGTGGGAAACATGCTAGTGTTAGATGTCATTCACAGTGCTTGCACAGAACCCTTCCAAAGAGAAATATCTGAAATTAGGTTTGATCAAGCTTGAGCTAAACAATCTAAAAGAAAAGGAAAGAGTACACGATGAAATAACTGTCAGAAGCAGAGATGATGTGGATAGAGTAATAGGACTTCACTAATGCAGAAGCAGATTATGTTTAAAATTTTGAGAAACGTTCCATATTTCAGACAGGACTGGTTTCAAATGACTTAAAGGACTGAAATGCAGCCTCTGATGTTTAAGGGTTAATGGATAAGCAGACTGTGAGCAGAAACGTTTGGTTGCTGTGCACAGTTGGTTGTTTCAGAATTTTGACACATAGCAGTACAGCTAATGGACTACTGGAAGCATTTTCCAGTTATATGCTCTAAACTACTGATATCCTGAGGTTTTTATCCCATTGAGAAAGACCATCAAGAGATGTCACGAAAAATCACACATTAGCTGCAGCTGGTAGATGTTATTAACTCAGTGTCACCATAACTGACTCATTTTCAGTGAGTCTTTTGGACTTGATTGCACTTTGTGGCTACATACCGTACATGAGATTGTGCTGAAAGACTGCACTTAAAGATTCATATTTCAGGCTGAAAGTAAGCAGCCTCCTTGATGATCCATGAAAATAACAAAGTAGAATTGCTCAAGAGTAGCCAGTTAGCCCTGTTACTGTGTTATTGCATTAGAAATACAATCAGGATGTTTTTATTCTGGAATCACTCTTTTGGGATTCATCCTTCAGAAAAGTCTCCCATTACAAGCTTGGTTGAGGTTGCTGAAGAGCAACCTTCACACAGAGTAAGACAGAGTTGCAAGCTTCCTAACAATTTTGGATTGTGTTGGTCAAGTTCCTACTCAGTTTTGACAGTTTTCAGGATATCAGGACCTCATCACATCATTGACATCATGTGGACTTCATGTCGATATTTTTTTTTTAATAAGGCATTTTTTAAGAACAAAATATTCGCAAAAACATAGTGGGTTTGGTGTGTATGTTGGTTATGGGACAAGTTTGCATCTAAAAAATTCTGAACTTCATTCGGCTGTTTTTTTTTTCCACAACACACTCAGTGTGTAAAAGCCTTAACTAAGGGAGGGTTCAGTGTCACCTGATCCAGCCCTAGCTATAAGCTTAGAAAACTGGTATTGGTTCCACAAAAGAGGGGCCTGAAAGCTGAAGGCTCGGTCTCCCATTCTAAATTTTGAATACCTTAGGAACCACAAGTAAGCAAGCAGTCTTGAGTGTGAAGTGCTCTATTGGGGTGATATGGCACTATGAGGTCTTTAAGATAAGATGGGGCCTGATTATTCCAGACCTTGTATGTGAGAAGAAGGATTTTAAATTCAATTCTGGATTTAACAGGGAGCCAATAAAGAAAAGTCGGTGCATTCGCTACAGAATTTTAGATCAGCTGAAGCTCAGGGAGCTTTTAGTACAACCTGATAATAATGAATTACAATTGTCCAGCCTAGAAGTAACAAATGCATGAGCTAGTTTTTCAGCATTAGTCTGAGACTGGATGTTTCTAATTTTTGAAATATTGCGCAAATTGAAGAAAGCAGTCCTACATATTTGTTTAATATGTGCAGTGAAAGACATATCCTGGTCAAAAATGACTCCAAGATTGTTCACAATGTTACTGGAGGCAAAGGTAATGCCATCCAGAAGTATCTTGTTTGACACCGTGTTTCTAAGATTTGTAGGGCCGAGTACAATAACTTCAGTTTGACCTGAATTTAGAAGCAGGAAATAATGTCTTTAAGACATTCCTGCAGTTTACAGTAACTAATTGATGTGTCATCTGACTTCACTGATAGATAAAGCTTGGTATCATCTGCATAACAATGAAAATGTATTCAAAGCTTTCTAATAATACGCCCTAAGGGAAGCATGTATAGTGTAAATAAAATTGGTCCTAACACAGAACCCTGTGGAACTCCATACTGTAATTAACCTTAATGTGTGAAGAAGACCGATTCACATTAAAAAAATAAATAAATAAAATGCAGTCTATTAGATATGATTCAAGATACTGCCGAGCTGTACCTTTAATGCCTATAGTATAATCTCTATAATCAAATATGGTCAACAGTAATGAACACTTCATTAAGGTCTAGAAGGACAAGCACAGAGATTAGTCCATTCTCAGAGGCCATAAGAACATCCTTTGTAACCTTCACTAATGCTGTTTCTGTACTGTGATGAATCCTGAATCCTGACTGAAATGCTTCAAATAAACTGTTCCTCTACAGATGAACTGTTAGCTGTTTTACAACTACTCATTAAAGAATTTTTGAGATAAAAGTAAAGTTCAAGATTAAGATAACTGAGTCTGGTGATGGCTTTTCAAGTAATGGTTTAATTACTGCCACCTTAAAGGCCTGTGGTACATAGCCCATCAGTAAAGACAGATTAATCATATTTAAGATTGAAGCAATAATAAATGGTAATTAATATACACTTGTATATTTATTATAAGGGGATAAGCAGAACAGAATGGATAGATAAAATTCTGATGTTCATTTGAAATGTCTGACTTTCTTAGGTGTTATTAATGCCTTATTTTGCATTCAAAGACTTGTCTTTTCTCTTGCTCATGATTATGAGCATGGGGAGTGTGAGTGTGTGGGCTAGAAAGGAGTCATACGGGCTTGAATGCCACCCACTGAGTAATACATATGACAAATTCCTACACTGTGTCACAGAGGTATTGATTCATTTCTAGTGAGCTACTGGTGGTCTAAGATCACATTATATTTTCTGAAACATTTTTCAGGGAATTTAGAGGCATTTAGAGGAAAAGCTGGAACAAACAGATCACAAATGAACCCTAAATGTAAATGTCATTCAGTTCTTCGATGGAGTGCAATTTTTGTTCAAGCCCTATTAGCAACATTTCTCAGTTTAACGCAGGTCATCATAAGAATCTGTATAAATCTGACAAATAACCATTAAGACCTGGCAAATAAGGCAGAAATATCATAAAGTGTATGTTTTTTTTTTTTTTTTTCCAAACCATCTGAAAAATGGTCTTTATGTACATACTGTAAAACCTGAGAATATTCAGTTTGATTCAGGAAATGAATTAAGTCGATTGTTCAGGAATCTCTACGGATAATTTTGTCATTGTCCACTTCATATCTATGCTATAATTCATATAGCTGGAAATGTTAGCATTAGTCCCACAACTTCAACTTAATTGCATAAGAGGACTTGTGAAAAGTCTGACTTTGTATACTGTAAATGCTGGAATTGTTGGCAGTGGAGCAGGTCATTACTTCAACTTTAGCTGCCAGTATTAGTTAAGATTGGTAATGTTTTTCTATAGATAAATGTATGCCGTATCCCACATTGCTGTCATTAATGACTGTCTGTGGAGACATTACCCATCTCTGGTGGGCAGTGGCAGATTGTAATGAAACATATAGAAAACATAATTGAGGTCTTTATCTTTTTAAATTTGTCTGTAAAATGCTTAAATTTCTCAAATAAAAAAACAGCATAATTCTGATCTGTGAATAAATCTGTGCATAAATAATTTAACATGATTTCACATCTTTTGCTGAGATAAATGTAAATAAAAGCAGAATGCAGTGATTTGCAAATCTCAAAATCCTCTATCACAATAGAAAAAAACAAAAAACAAATCAAACATTTAAAATGAGAAAATGTACCATTTTGAAAAAAAAATAAAGTCAATTTGAATTTGATGACAGCAACATCAATGAAAAAAAAACTGAGACAGAAGCACCAAAGGCCAGGAAAAGTAAGTAGCATTAAAAAAAAAATGTTTTATAACTAATTAGGTTAGCTGGCAAGAGGTCATTGACAGGTGCATACGGGACAAAACCAGAAATAAATATTTGATACCCATGATCTTCAGGCCCTTTCATCGCATTGACAACATTCATGATTCTGTCAGTGAAAATTCTCTGCATAGAGTCAGAGGACTTCCAGAAATCAGTGTCTACAAATACAGTTTTCTCTATCACCCATACATCAAGAGGACACCATCATCTTCTCTGGGTCAAAGTTCATTTAAAATAGACTGAGGCAACATTTGAAATTCTTTTTGGAAAACATGGATGCCACATCCTCAGGACTAAAGGGGAGGAAAAACCATCCCGCTTGTTACCAGCGCTCAATTTAAAAGCATGCATCTCTGATGGTATAGGGGTGCATTAGTGCCTCTGGAATTGGCAGCTTTGACACCTGGAAAGGCCATCAGTGCTGAAAGGTATAAACAAGATTCAGAGCAATATATGCTCTCCAAATGAAGTCTTTTTCAGGGGAGACCTTGTATATCTCAGCAAGACAATGCTAAGTGACATCTTGCATCCATTATGACGGCATTACTTCGTAGTATAAGAATGCTGAGCTGGCCTGCCTGCAGACCAGACTTTCATCAGTTGAAAACATTTGAATCATGAAACAGAAAAAAAATAAATAAAAAATGGTAAATGGACTAGTTCTTATATAGCGCTTTTCTACTCAATCAGAGCACTCAAAGCGCTTATACAACCTGTTTTGCATTCACCCATGCACTCCCATTCATACAAGCACTTCCATCATTAATTAAGCTAAGTGCTTTTTTAATTAACTAGCATTCACACACATTCATACTCCGACAGAACGGTCGGAGAGCAACTTAGGGTTAAGTATCTTGCCCAAGGATACATTGGCATGTAGCTTGGAGTAGCCAGGATTCGAACCACTGACCTTCCGATCAGTAGGTGACCTGCTCTACCTACTGAGCTACAGCCACCCCTGCATTCTGTTTCATTTACATTTTACACAATGTACTACTGTTTTTGGAATTGGGATTGTAGAAGATTGTCAAAAAGTAACAATGAGGTTGTGATGCACATTTTTCAACTAAAAGACTTGAGTTTCACTCTCATTTTGTTAAGGATTAATCATCAAAACTACTTGGTTGGGGCATATGTAAAGATTATGGTTTGAGCTGAAATCCATCCTTTAACAAACATCTTTCAAAGCTCCATTTTCTAAGTAACTAAATTGACATATCCACCATAGATTTTATACATGAATTTTGTGCTGGCACAAAAGCCCTGTGGGATTGTTTTATAAGGGAGGACAGTCTTGTTAATATTATACAATGAATTATAAATTCTTGGGGGCATACAGCAACGTTCAAATACTACTCAAATACTACTGTTTCTAACACTGTTAAGAATTAGAGATCACTACTTGATACCTGCAGTGTATACAGTATGTCTTCAGGTCACCAGCTATAGAGTTGAATCCGTTACTAATTTTTTGTATGTGACAGAAACAGCTTGAAAGTTCCGCTTTGCTTGCTTACATGCTTTTGTACCCAGTTAGTACATGTCCAGCCTACCTGTCACAGCTTTGCTATGCAAAGTACCGGACCTGAACAAGTGTGGCCTAGAAAGACTTGACCAGGCTGGCATTTTCATTGAAATTCTTGGTCAGTGTGTGTCAGGGGCACTGAGTTGTGTGATGCAGCAAGTAATTTGGCTGCTCAAGGTCTTACAAGCATTGTGCAATCTTAAGAGGAGACTTCAGATTCTATTCCTGCACTTATTTATTATACTGCAACGATAAAGAGGGCTTTATCCATATTCTTGAGCAAACATGAGAATTACTGGCTTAGGTCATTTCCTAAGTCCAAACACTCTTTTTGAATTTTTTCTAACTGATGGTTGTTTTTATGGTACTTTAATAAAAGTGTTACTTAATAAAAAAGCAGTTCTAAATTAAAACACATTTATTAACCAGTGGGGTTTTGAGCAGTTTAAAGGTGCCAGCATGTTGTTTTTATTTTGGTGCTATTCAAAGCTCTCAGTTGGAGGCGGAGTCACAAATTTGTGATGCTTTGGTAAATAATATTATTATTAGGGCTGCAACGATTCATCGATTAACTCGATTAAATCGATTCTAAAAATTTATCGACACAAATTTACTGTGTCGATGCTTCGTTTAAACTCTGCAGCGCTCAGCTGTCTCGGTGTAAGCGGCGCTCCTCACTAGCATTAGCAGCATTAGTGCTGACGTTTTTTTGTGGGTTTATTGGTGGCTGGCAAACCAACATAGAACTGCATTACCGCCACCTACTGGACTGGAGTGTGAATCACTCACGTATACACAAGCACACATTCTAAAAAGCTCTCCGTCGCTGCGATGGACTTCATTTAACACAGAGTGGATCATCACTAGAGTTGCCACCTGTCTCGTAAAATACAGAACCCCGTATGTTACGGGACTCCGTGGAATACGGCTCCGTAACATGCGGGGTTCCGTACTTTACGGGACGGGTGGCAACTGTCGCTGACATGCATTTCCACGCCTCCACTGCTCTCTGTGTGTCTGTGTGTGTTGTGCTCGCTGAGAATTTCAGCTGCTATTTTTGTCTTTACTTCAGCTGTAGCTACCAGAACTGGTTTGCTAGCGAGCGCGGGCCATTAGCACTAGCGATGGTTCGGTACCGGAAGGCCCGCCCCCCAGGACCGAGGGGCTCCTTCAAAATATTTTTTATACTTTAATCCCTTATTAGTGACTAAATATAGACCTGCAGTAGAAACGTATTTTCGAGAATGCTTGTGAATACAAAGCATTACACCATTACTCACACATGCGCCATGGCTCCCACAGCCACTAGTTTTTGAAAACACTCATAGCAGGCAGCGGTTTTAACTGCGCAAGCGCAAAGAGGCAAAGCTGTGACGGTGAGCTCAAGTAGTGAAAAAGGAAACGTTTTTCCAGCGTCCAAAACAGCAGCTTTTTCTTTTAGTAACCACCATTAAATCTGTGAAACAGCTGGAGGTCCTTCATCAAGCACCTGATCATCAAGTGTTAAGGTGAAGAAAAGAGAACTTTGTAGCTGCTCCATTCACCGCTGTTTGTTCACATGGCGAGAAACTGCATTACGGAAGTTAAAATATGCAGATAAACTGTTAATAAAAAAAAGTATTTCTTATCCGATTACTCGATTAATCGCTGGAATAATCGATAGAATACTCGATTACTAAAATAATCGTTTTATGCAGCCCTAATTATTATTATTATTATTATTATTATTATTATTAACTATTTGTAGTAACATGAAACCAAGTGTTAAAAAAAATTATTAAAACTTACCACTCAGACATTGTTTGTGTTTCTTGCCCATACCCTTGAGTTTTAAGTTTATGGACTCTTAATTGTGTTAGCAAATACTCCCTTTTTGGCTTTTAGCTTATTTTCATCTTGTTGTATTTTCTTAGTATTTTGCGTCTTTAGTTCTTTTTCCAGTTTTGGCTTATATTTGAATGAATTAGTTTCCATTGTATTTCACTCTGTTTTTCTTCTGTATCTTTCCCCTACATCACATTTACAGTTGTACCTGAGTTTCCCTGTTTTTTTTAGTTACTGTCACGCACTTCCTCTTCTACTTTGGTTCTTGTTTGTCCCTTGTGTATTGCATTAAGATTTACTTGCCTTCACTTGATTGTTTGCAGCTGTGCCTGATTACCCTCCTGTGTCCACTTCCCCTAACGACCTTGAGTGTGAGTATTTAAATCCTGCCTTTCTCCTACGTTCTTGTTAGAGTGTCTGTTTGCTAACCCTCATGTTAGCCTCACTTCATGCTTGTCACCCTTTGCTGAATTTGGGATTCAGCTCTCACTGTGTTCTGTGGATTTTATTTCTCTGCCTAATAAAGTTTTTTGTTTGCTTTGTTTTGTTTTTTACGTTCCTAAACTCTTTTTTGGAGAGTCCTACACTTAGCCACACATGACACTAATGGTATAGTCCCACAGTAAATTAGTCCTTATCTCAGCATAGGTTGAGAACACAACACAGGACTACAAATCATGCTTAAATTGAGGTTAAATACTTTGTGAAATTAAATGTCATGAAATAAATGAATGTTTACCTATATATATATATATATATATATATATATATATATATATATATATATATATATACTGTATTCAACCTTGCTCTGTTCTATCAAAACACTATATTAAAATTAAAATAACCTCTTAATATGAAATCTAATTGCTTTAATATAAAAATTTGCATGTAACCAGTTTATTAATATTTTTAAGTTAAATATAATTGGTTCACATGTATGTATGTTTGTTTACACTACAATGAGGTGAACTACTGATCTTTTTTAATGTCAACAATAGATTGTTTCACTTTTAAATGCCAAGTTTGTTTGCTAATAAGTAGCGTGCCTTTCATCATAATTTGCTGTGTATTGATGACTAAACTGAGACTCAACTGCCAGGACTTCGGATATTGTCTCCCCACTCTCCCTTTCTGACACCTCATGATTATCACAATATTAAAGGTACAAGAATGCCAAAAATAAAAAGGAGGATAAGAAAAAGGTGAAAAAATAGTAAATGGAGAAAATTGTTGCTTTGTTGACAATAAAGGAACACTTGGGGCCTCATTACAGATGAGCGTTGCCATTTTACAATGACATATGTGCAGAATCTCCATGTCAATGGGTCCCTAGTGTGCAGTGTACTAATAATACTATTGTAAAAGAAATGATTTAGCTAAGAAGACACAGACACACACACTCCCAACTTGTGCAAGCACAAAGAAGTAATGCATGCGAGATGAGAGAGCTATACTTCACTGACATATGGCTTTATGACGGGGGTAAAATCCTCTGTCAAATATCCAGCAACTTTATTGCCGCAGTAGTAATGCTAGCGGACTGTACTGTTATTGAAGGAATGCAGTCTATTGGAAATATGGTAATTACATCTGCATTATGTTCATGTATTCTTCTCCTTTCTTTGTTTGCACAGGACACAGTTCTGTCACTGTAACATGCATTTGTCTGAATTAATATCTGTGTGCAAATCCTTTTGAACACCTTTCTCACCTTCTATAGGTTTCATACATCCTGGCAAAGGCTTTTATCTCTTGTAACTTTGTCAGTTGCATACAAAAATAAGACAAATAACAGGTTTGCAGTGAAAGTTAGAGTGAAGGTGCAGTGTTTGTAGGCAGATGGGGGACACGTTTCAGATTTCAAGGGCTGGCCCAAAGCTTTGTGATAGGACCAACAAATCTGCCCCCTGATAGAGGAAATTTGACATCAATTTTAGAATGCATGTGAGTGATAATCAGAGTGGGATGCAGAGTGTTGATTAGTGTGGTTCACACAAATGTGTGTGTGTGTGTGTGTGTGTGTGTGTGTGTGTGTGTGTGTGTGTGTGTGTGTGTGTGTGTGTGTACATGTGTTTAGTGCATCAGCCTCCAGCCGCCCCACAGCTTACAAACTGTCTGCAGCCATCATGGAGGAAGGCCCTCATTGTGTGAAGGACAAAAGCAGCGTGTGCCACTGGTCAGAGATAACAGTGATTTATGAGAGCCCGTCACTGTGGCAGCAGGCAAACATGCACTTTGGGGGTCTGTTTGCGATCCCACCACCATTCTGTACCTATATGAAGAAGCTGGCAGGAATGCACAGCATATTCACCTTTACGCTGGCCAGCCAACTGGATGTGCTATTGCACTGAAACCTCAAGGGAGTGGAGAAATGGTATTATGAATTAAAGGATAGAAGGGATTACATTTATAATATATGTCATGAAAGCATAGTATGAGAGACCTCCAATTCTGAGTGCTGTTGGGGAGGCACTTAGTACTGGATTGCTCCAGAGTAATTTTCTGATTTTACACATGATATCGCAGCAACTAAGAGCATGGATAAACATCCATTATGACTAAATTATAGGCTGGAAAATAACAAGCTTTGAAGAATTTTTCAAAATGCAGGAAATTAGCAAAACTCTTGAGCTGCAATTATATGACATGATCAGGCTTTAAGTCATCCAGTAGACTGGGGTCTGCTATATACAGTACACTGCTCAAAATAAATGAATAAAAAGGAACATGTTTTAAACAAAACATAGCATCATATCAAATAGAAGAGGGGGGTTGTTAATCAGTTTCAGCTGCTCTGGTGTTGATTAAATTAACAAGAGCTGCACTAGAGGGGTAACAATGAGGCAACCCCAAAACAGGAATGGGTTTACAGATGGAGGCCAGTGGCATGTTTCCCTCCTGTTCTGTTTATTCACTACTTTTGGCTACCAGTAAGTGAGCTAACCTCACTTGGTGTAGGCACTCACTGTGGTATTATATGACCTCCTGTTACTGTTACAACGCGCGGTGGTGTTTTATGAAGTGTAATGTGTGTAGTTTGATGAATTATAAATCTCTTTTAAATTTCTTCAAACCATCTGGTTTGAATGAATGATCGGATGTAGCCAGGATGCACCTCAGATTGTCCTGGATCTGATGCGGATCTGGGAGGAGATCTCCCAGGATACCATCCTCATTATGAGCATGCCCCCACATTGTCAGGCATGCATGCATGCATGCAAGCATATGGGGGGCATACAAAGTGTTCCTTTAATTTTTTTGAGCAGTGTGTCAAGAGGCTTCCCCCTTGACATAATGCGGGGCTAACACTACACAGTATTTTTATTTGTCAGGATGATCACTGTGTCAGACTAGACAATTAGAATCATATAGAATAATAACTTAATTTTTCATGCCTGATTGGGCAGCAATGTGAATCTTGTTGTCAATCATGCTTGCAGTCTTTCACAATGCCATTGATTGCCATTGAATGCCACTGGAAAGTTGGTGCTAGCTAGCAATTTCTAGGAACACAATGAAAGCAAATACTGGCAACTGAATCTGTGTGTATGATACTATCTGGCTTTAATAGTTCCACTGTACTGCATGGGCAACATCATCCTAGCTCCAGCAGTGATAAAAGGGTAGCATTTTGCAAAGATTGGTCATCTTCATGGCACTGAAGAAAAAATGAATAAAGCACTAGCCTTACTGTGAGGGTACTCAGAGCAGATGCAGCATTGGTTTTTGTCCATTATGACATGCTATGCAACATAAAATTATCAGCCATTGTATGACACCCATTTTCATACCAGACCAAAACATCTGGGCCAGGGCACAATACAGCTCATACTGTATCATATAACTAGAACCAAGTATAATTACTCCTCTATCTGTTTTGGACCATCTGAGTCAGTGGAGAATCACTGTAAAATCTGTAATTGTCACTCCAATATGGTGGCTTTACAAGGTGACACACATGCATTGAAGGCTGATTTCAGGCTTCTGGGATCAAAGACAACATTTAGACTTGTTAATATTTTACACAAAATTCTAACCATGTGTCTGCCTCTACGACTTATGTCTAAAGCTCAATGAACCATAGCATGCCAAGAAATGATGCAGAGGCATTTGTGTGTCTGGCAAAGAAGAAACCCTTGCAGTGGTCCATTTCTAAAACATAAGAGAGCTGCAGACTTGAGGGCTCAAGCAGATGCCTAGTGATGTGCCTGTACTCTACATTTTAAAGTTATGTAAAATTCACCATGTATTCACTTCACAATCTGATGTCTTAAACTGATATCATAGTCTTACACAGAATAGAACAGACAACATTCACTGCCTGTGACATGCAGTAAACTTACTTTTTGTTGCTTCACAGTATAAAGATGCCTTAAAGTCATTGGATGCACCATGTCCATTGTTCCTACAAAGCTGATTTTGTAAAAACTAAATATGTGGCAACACAACAAAATAACTGAGTCCAAAGCACATTCAAGTAAAGGGGATTCAAATTCTTTCACAGCATTTTAAACCTTTTATTTGTCACAGTGGGAGAGCACAAAGTATTAAAAATGTCTTCATTCAACATGCTGAGGTTTTGCAGTAACACTTTAGTGTATTATTAAAATGTAGACTGCAGGTAGGCAGGTAACATAAATCAAATTTCACATATGCATTCCCATAGACATGGTGTGCACTTATCCCAACCACTCTCAGCACATTTGACAGCTACATTATTAACCTGGAAGTCCCTTCAGTGGATGATTCCTATCTTGCCTCCCTGCCTTCTGTAAAAGAGGATGTCTGACTCTCACTGTCTGTAGGAAGTTCAAATAAAGACCTGATAAGGGTAGAGAATGATAAGTCATCCTAAAACTTGAACAGTACAATAGAACTCAGAGTTCTGCAATAATCATGAAGAACATCTTTTTTTTTTTTTTTTTCCTTCTCATTCAGATGCATTTATATATTCTGTCCCCGGACAGCAACATGTAACAACAAAAATAATTAATTTTACAAGCTAATATATTTTAATACACAATAAATAAATAAATAATAAAGCCAGAGGTAATTTCATAACCAAGGGCTAGTCTTTTAGGTATTTATGCCCATAGATATTTTCTGAAAGTAAACCATTCTGATTACAGATAAAGCCTTTATTTTAAACAGTTGGACACATTTTCTGTTGGCTGAGGAAATATGTTGAGCTTTGTTCATCAAACTCTGCTGGTAACCAGGAAACGAACGGAAAAAAAAAACAAAAAAAAAAAACAATTTAAAGCAAATGTTAAGCTAAACATAAATGCATATGTACAAAGCTGAATCCTCAAGTTAATATAAGCCCTTTTCAGTATCACGTTTTTTTTTTTTTTTTTTTTTTTTTTAAATCAAAGCACACATTGCCGTTTGTCATCTCACCCCCAACTGGGCAGAACCACCTGAAGTGGCATTATTTAACCTAAAACTGGTCTGTTCCTAAACCGAACAAAGTAGGCTGAAGGTGAACTGAAACCAAAAAGTGACTGAAAACAAAGCAAAAGAAAAGCTCCCAAATAGAATAAGAGTCTGTTGGCTGTTATGCAACCTTTGTCTCACTTTCAGTCCAACATTTCCACAGCTCTGCCATTGCCACAGGATACTTTATAAGTATCTCTCTACGTCAGCCACTTCTGTCAAACCAGTAGTATTTAATGTAGTTAATCCTAATTCTTATATTCAGTCAGTTCAGTTAACACCTAGAACAATTTAAAAAAGTGGCAAAAATAAAAACATTTTCCTGTTGAAATGAGAAACTCATACAGATGTTAAACCATTCTGAAACCATTCTGTGTCTCAGCTGCTTTCCCCATCATATTCTGTCTTTTCTATTTCAGTAGCCTACTTCAAAGTTCACCTGACATCATCACCATCAACATCACTGTTTTCAGCAAACTATTTTTGTTCAGCCTACAGCAGGAGGGTGGTGGTGGAGGGGTCTCATCAGCAGCTTTCATGTCTAATGAACTATTTATTGATCCAGCAGTAATAGTTTACTGAATGTGAAATCAATACAACACTTAGTTCCACTAGTTTCTTTACTATGATGTCCCTGCTGCATATTTTTTGTGTTTCTTGCCAATTTTTTTCATAACTATCACCACAATTTGATTATTTTAACATGTCAACAAATTGATGCTGATTGTGACATGACCCCAACTCTTCTTTTGTTGGCTGTTCAAAACATGCCGTTTAAACTTGTTCACACCTTTTAAAATAGATAAAAATACAGCACTGTTCAACTGATAAACAAAGGCTACCTACTAAAAAACCCCAATAATAAAATGTTTGTATAACTGTCATTTGCAGTATTTGCTGCACTGTGCATGCTCACTTTTAAACAGCATTAACATTTATAACCATAATCAGTTTAAACCTTGAAGACCAAGGAGTTAAGCCAGGGTCAAGATTTCTTTATTATTACTCTGTAGACAGGAGATCACTGTGTACACTCAAAGCAGATCTGGAAGCAAAAGGAGATTCAGCCCTGATACAAGCAAGATGTGACTAATGCAGTGGCCAGTGAGTGATGCGGATGTAAGATCTCAAAATAAATTAAACAAATGGCTTTAATGTTAAAAATGATGTCAGAGTATAAGTACACCTCAGACCAACAGAAGTCTATATACCCTAACCAATTTGCTCAAAACCCTAAAGTGCATTACATGTGTTAAGTGAATGTTCTCAAGCCACCTTCTAATCTTTTGCTCTCCAACAAGGGCTGCAAAGTGATGACACAGTAAAAGATACTCCAGCTGTAACAAATATATAAAAAAATGACTGAGATTGAACTGTTTTAGACTCAAGCTTACTAGTGTAAACTTAGTAGGTTTATTCAATTCAGGTTCATTTATACAGTGCCAAATCACAAGGCCTCAAGGTGCTTTTTAATCCTCCTGTGAACCGAGGAAAAAAGTATATTTCAATTTAACTGTTTTGTGACCACTCCAGAGGACATAAGGTCTCAGAAGATTATGAAACCATGACAAGATTTATTCAATAAAAGCCCCATTTAAAAAGGTCATCATAATCCTATTATTCTACACATATTATTCTGTCTCTGACCACCCTTACATCCTAGTTACTTTCTACAAAGTCGACAGCATGGCCTTTAATGATTCCAGTCTTACACACTAAAAGTTTATAAGACTGCAGTCATTCTAAAATTGGTGATCATATCCTTTGATTTGAATATGTCGAGGTCCAAGAAAGAAAATGTGTAACAATAGGTGACAGTCATCAGTGCCATGACTTGATTCATAGGGCAGACTCACCATGTGTATCATCTCCACATTTACAATGCAGTCCTAAACTCATGCTTGTTTTGACACATAAATAAAAAATATAAGGTATTGATGAGAAAATACATCCAAGGGTGAGCTAGTTTAAGACAATACTGAACCTGAAAAAAATACTGTATACTTTTACCTTCTGATTTCTGTTTGTTAAAGAGTCCATTATCCAGCCCTCCGCATTGTTACTTAAAAGGCTCTGTCAGGTGCATGCCTAAGATTTCTGGTTGAATAGATAAATAGCCAAGACTGTTTTTGATTTGCTGTAGCTGTTTAAAAAGGGGTAAGGAGAGGTGACTGTGGTAACCTCAACATCTCTGTGTGCCAATTACTTGGTTTAAAGTGCACGTTTAATTTCCCTTGTAAACTCAGTTTTCAGAAGCTTTTCAAGGTTTTTTTCCATATGAGAGAAGATGGCAAGCCTGTCTCAAAGGCTGCTGCCTCCAAAGAGCCAATTAACAACCCAAACAGGAGACATACACTACATTGCCAAATGTATTCACTCACCCCATGGCCACAGGTGTATAAAATCAAGCACCTAGGCATGCAGACTGCTTCTACAGACATTTGTGAAAGAATGGGTCGCTCTCAGGAGCTCAGTGAATTCCAGTGTGGTACTGTGATAGGATGCCACCTGTGCAACAAGTTGAGTCATGCAATTTCCTCACTAATAAGTCAACTGTTAGTGGTATTATAACAAAGTGAATAAGAATTGGTAGGCCATGTAAAATGACAGAGCAGGGTCAGCAAATGCTGAGGCGCATCGTGTAGAGGTTGCCACAGAGTTAGTACTATGGACCATCACATTTCACTTGGCCTTCAGATCAGCTCAAGAATAGTGCCTAGAGATCTTCATGGAAGGGGTTTTCATGGTGGAGCAGCTGCATCCAAACCTTACATCACCGAGCACAATGCAAAGAGTTTGGCAGAGAATGGTCCCTATCTGACTGCATTGTGCCAAGTGTAAAGTTTGGTGCAGGGGGGATTATGGTGTGGGATTGTTTTTCAGGAGTTGGGCTCAGCCCCTTAGTTCCAGTGATATGAACTCTTAATGGTTCAACATATCACAACATATTTATTTATGAAATTAAAATGATTGCTCAAATAATTACCAACATGGCTTCCAGGTGGCAACATTTGTTTCTGGACTTTGATAGAACTTAATTGCCATTCGCAAAACCTTAGCAATTTACCAGTGGTATTGCCAACACCGGGGCTCTTATTTATCTTTAGAGAAAAGAAGGCTTTTTCAGCTTTTCACTACTGCAGGATAAAAAAATCATATTTAAATTTACATCCAAGACCCTCAACTTCCCCTCTAAAGTCAAACTGATCAAATCAGCTAATATGTATTAGGAGCACTTTGAAATCCCCATTCTGACCTAAAGCCATCTTAGTAATTTGGATCTAAGGCAAGGTTCCTTTCATCTTGTTTGATCTGTAGTTCAGTTTTGTAATTTTGTTTAGCCCATTTCCACTTTCACGTTTCCTTTGGCTGCATCGATCCTATTTTTTATACTGAAGCCTGTCCTTGACTGAAGGACAGCTTCTTCTGTAGACTAAACTTTACTGGCTCAGACATTAAAAACATTAAAAAAAGAAAAACTCTGAAAGCAAATATCATAATTCAACAGAAAACATGACAAATTAGCTCAGAAATTTAGTTTTATTTTATTATTATTTACCTAGTAAAAGGGGGTTTTATGTATGTGTTTGATAGGGTATGCAAACCAAAGTAAACTATGTCTTTTTATAGAATAAGAAGTCATTACTTGTATTCACAATCTAAATTATCCCCATTTACGTAAAGACAACAGCCAGAGGGACTTCTGTTCTAGGAATCTAGGACTGTGACTAAAGAGGTCATGACCTCTCCTCTCTTTCTGTGTGGTTTTTGCAGGAAGGCTCCCAGGTAGCAATGAGTACTAATATGAGAAATGGAACTGGGTGAGAAGACATTGTATGTGCTATGTCAATCCCCCCTCAATAACGAGGTAAAAAAAAACGGTCACAGTGGGAGTCACGTGATGTAGCGCAGCTGAAAGGACGCCTGCTCAGGAGCTCTGAGCGAAGACTCGGTTTTGTATTATATTTAACTCCCGTTTAGCACTAAAACTTTACATAATACATGCATCATGGATTTAAGATCCCGAAATAAGATACAAAGCTCGATTATCGACCACCTTTTCACAAGAGAAGCACAAGATACTAATACCGACAGCAATATGGCGGCGGCAGGGAGCCAAAGCAGAGTTGGAGAAACCCACGCTATTCTGCAAGAGATAAGACGTGGTAATGAAGCTCTCTCTGACAAGCTTGACACCAAAACTGCTGAAATTAACCAATCCATTTCTGGGCTGAAATCTATGATAGATGGACTGGGCTCCCGAATCACAGATGCGGAGCAACGGATTAGCTCAGCCGAAGACAAATTAATCGAACTGGAATCCAATGTTCTCTGCCTTATTAAAGATAAAGATTCTCTCATTGATAAGGTGGACCAGTTGGAAAATTATACCCGCCGTAATAACATTCGCATAGTTAACTTGCCTGAAGACCTTGAGGGAACGGATCCACTACAGTTTTTCATGGAGTGGATCCCGTTGGTACTGGCAAAAGAGCATTTTGTCGTTCCCCCCGTGACTGAACGGGCGCATCGATCTCCTACATTTAACTCGCAAAGAGAGAAGCAGCCCAGGCCTATTCTCATCCGTCTGCTTAAAATAACTCCAGACCAGACTTGGCAAGGAAGATGGACGAGTTGCTTTCAGAGAATGCTATATGGAGACCCCTATTGGTCATTTTGATTAATGCCGTAAGTTTAGGGGATCGGCATTTCAGGGAGGGGGGAGGTAAAGGTTTTGTTTTTGTTTTGTGTTTGGTTCTTATTTTTTGGTTTCCAGGGGAGGTATTTTTCGTTAATCTGACACTGAGAAATCATATAACAAAGTTTTGTTTTATGTCTTATTTTCTTTATGAAAATAAAGGGGGAAGAGGCCCCGTGGTAGACCCAGGACACGCTGGAGAGATTATGTATCTCGGCTGGCCGGGGAACGCCTTGGGGTCCCTCCGGATGAGCTGGCGGAGGTGGCTGGGGAGAGGGAAGCTTGGGCTTCTCTGCTTAGGCTTCTGCCCCCGCGACCCGGCCCCGGATAAGCGCAAGAAAATGGATGGATGGATGGATTTCTTTATGAATACAGTAGGGAAAATTGTTAGTTTTAATGTGAATGGTTTGAATGGGCCAAATTAATTAATTCTTATCAGGCTGGATTTATCCAGAAGAGATCTTCAACTAATAACTTCAGTAGGTTACTTAACATAATTCATGTGGCATCCCTCAGGACGCAGCCTAGCATAGTGGTTACTTTAGATGCTGAAAAGGCCTTCGATAGGCTTGAATGGCCATACTTGTTCAAAGTCCTATCTAAATTTGGTTTTGGTGCAAATTTTATCGATTGGATCAGAACACTATATAGGAAACCCCAAGCTATGATTGCCACAAATGGTCAGATTTCTGCACCTTTCTCTTTAAACAGATCTAGTAGGCAGGGTTGCCCCCTGTCTCCAGGACTCTTTGTATTAGCTATTGAACCCTTGGCTAATAAGGCAGGATTCAGAGATAAAGGGTATAAAAATGGACCAAATCACCCATAAAATCAATCTTCTAGCTGATGATATAATTCTTTACTTATCAAATCCAATTGAATCTCTTACTAAGCTACAGGTAACCTTACAGTCTTTTGGCTACATCTCTGGATATAAGGTTAATTGTGAAAAAAGTGAAATTCTTCCGCTCTCAAACTTTGGTTATGCTAAACATCAGCAAATAAGTCAATTTAAGTGGTCACCAAATGGAATTAAGTACCTTGGAGTGATGGTAGATAAGAACATTAAAAATCTGTATAAACTTAATTATTTGGCACTAAGTCGTCAGATAGTAGAAAACTTACAAAAATGGAAAAACTTACCCATTACTTTAATTGGCAGAATAAACTGCATTAAGATGAGTATATTACCTAGGTTGCACTACTTTTTCCAGTCACTACCAATTCCAGTACCTCACAGTTTCTTTAAAAATCTCAACAAACATATAAGAACATTCATATGGAATGGTAAACCGCCAAGGATTTCATTAGAAAAACTTACGTGGGATTATAAATATGGTGGTCTTAAGTTACCTAATTTGGACAAGTATTATATAGCTGCTCAAATGAAATTTGTCTCCTTTTACTTTGAGAAAGAAAATGTACCCTCCTGAATTAGCATGAGTCTACATGATGTTAAAGAAAGATCACCTGCGGATTTTTTCTATAAATGGACCCCCACAAGTATTGCTAACAAAACGGATTACCCTGTTTTAATTCATTTGATTAATATGTGGCATAGAGCACGCAAAGCTATTGGACTAGAGAACATTATTTCACCTCGCACACCTTTAAAATAGAATGGACTCATACCTATCTCACTGGACAGCGGGGTTCCGGAACAGTGGCGTCAGAAAGGGGTCTACTGTTTGGAGGACTGCTATGGGGATGGGTCTCTGATGTCCTTTGAGGACATGAGGAAGAAGTATGATTTATCCAGTAAGAACTTTTTTTTCTATCTCCAGTTGAGATCTTTTCTTAAAACTTCTTTGGGTCCAAATATGGCCCTACCTCCTTTAAGCGACCTGGAGAAACTGCTTTATTAAGGAAAATCGCCTTGTTTTATTTCAAAGATGTATTCTGTCTTAATGTGTGCTGCTTCAAAGCCATTATAATTTTCTCCATCAAACCTATATTACGCCACAAAAAATACATAAATATAAACCAGTTATCGCATCTTTGTTTTAGATGTGGCATTGAAGAGGGTTCATTCCTGCATAGCACATGGAATTGCACAAAGGTAAGCGCATTCTGGCGGGATTTCTGATATTATGTCAAAACTTATAGGGGTGTCTGATCCTCAAGTATGTTTATTACGAGACTTTACAAATCTGGGTACACAATTAAGAAAATGTCAACATAAGTTTTTGGAATTGGCTCTATGCGTTGCCAGAAAGCGTATAGCTATTACGTGGAGGTCTGACTCCCAACTCTCCATTTCCAGGTGGTTCTCAGAGATGAATAACTGTGTCCCACTCGAAAAGATTACCTATTGTCTTAGAAACGATTATAAAACCTTTGCTAAGATTTGGCAGCCTTATTTGACTTATGTGGGCACTATGCTAGTGCCTCTGTTAGATTCTACATAGTTTGTTTTGTTTGTTTTGTTGTTATTTTTGTTTTTTTTGTTTTTTTTTTTTGTTTGATGTGGGTTGGGAAGGGAAAGGTATATTGATATATTGTTTATGTTTGTTAATGTTTTGTAACTTAAAAACTTATAAATAAAGTAAGGAAAAAAAAATAACAAGGTAAAAAACTAGCTTTTGTGCAAGTGCAATAACAAAGCAAGCCATATCCAATCATACATCATCTATGACAATCCTAAGTACAGTGTTAAGCTTCTTCACGCCTAAAAAGCTTAGAGCCAGAGAGATTGTTCATCCTCAAAGACCAAAAATTGTATGTGTTACAATGGAGTCCTGTTTATTTAAACAGCAAAGATATCTGAAGCTGTAGATTTGCTGTTTCATGCTAAGCTTAAAACAATACTTTTAGCATTTTATATTGATGGTATTTAAAGTTAGGGATGATTCACATTTATCAACATTTTCCAAAGCGTACACAGTGTACTCTTTTTCAGATCACCCCCCAAAAAGTGTACAAAGAAAATGTTGATCTTTTTTCATGACATTTAATTTCACCTGGTTCTTTGGTTTTGTGATGTAATAGGAAGTATTAAAAACCATGGAACCCCAGCAAGGGACATGGGAGAAAAAAATGGGAGGAAAAAAAAAGCGATGTACTTTTGCAAGATCTTGCAAAACTTTTTAATTTTAGTCCACGCGCTTCCGTGGTAATCTTTATACGGCAGCGTCCGTCAGGATGTTGAAAGGATCAGCAAGAGATTGCAGCAAAAGTCGCCTAAAATTTATAATTCAGCAGTTCCTGTTGGCTGTAACCACGCCAGAACTGTACAGGCATGAAGGTATGAACCTGACTGACTGTATCGCTCTCATGCCATCACTGCTTCATTCGATCACCACAAATGCACACAGCACTGCCCCGCTCCCCCTTCTCCTCTCCTCAGTGATGGAGGACACATACCTATTCATCTATATCATATATATATTCATAAAATAAAAGCTCAAGCTGAGTACACCCCCCCATTTTTTTCTCCCATGTCCTTTGCGGGGTTCTGTAAAAAAACACATCCTGATGTTGAAAAATTCTGTAGATATTTTGTCAAATATACTCTTTTCCATCTATTAAAACATTGTATTGTTACACTAATAAAAATCCATCTATCCATTCTCTTCAACTTATCCTTTTCAGGATTGCGGGAGGGCTGGAGCCTATCCCAGCTGTCATAGGGTGAGATACAGGGTACACCCTGTACTTAACAGATATATCTATATATTAGAATTTATAGGATGCAATAAACTGATTTGAATTTTAATATGAATGTGTACTGCCCTGCATGTACACAAAACGTACATGCTGCACAGCTGTACACAGTGGCAGTGGAGCGATTTGTCATCTTAATAGCCGGTCTTGTGCCAAAAAGTGATTTCCGGTAATTGCCCAAAAAAATTATTGCTGGTATTTATATTGTTGTAAATGACTTGCGGACCTATAATCTGTCAAGCATTTCTCAAACATCATCTCTTATGAATGATATCAATTCATTTTGAGTCATAAAGAACATTTCTGTCACATGGTAGAAGCTGCAGTCAGTTTTTGGCAAAGTGACTTTCATATTGTAGCGATTCTGTTAAAGTTAGATGCCTTTATGTGCAGATGTTCTGTGAATTCCCACTGTTTTGTTGGTCCTTGAATGTGTGTGTGCACGAGAGGGGGAGGGAGAGTGAGCAAGTCAGAGTCAGAGTTAGTTAGAGTCCTGTTAGAGTTTGTTGTTGCCGTGGTTGCGGCCCACAGCAAACGTTTAACTGTTAAAAAAGGGCAAGTTTTGCTGCCAATTTCTCGCCATCGTCTTCAACATCTTAACAGACGCTGCAATATATTCTTTATTAATGAGAGTAAGAACAAATCATTTCTTCATTTTATATATAAGCCCTTTATAAATCTTGTGCCCCACAGTCTATTTACCGATATAAACAAAGATAAAACATTAAAAAATTAGGAAATCCTTTTTTTGACACAATACCAGACACCTGAAAACTTCGCTGTTGCAGTGTTTTGTGTACACAGAGCGCTCGTACTGTGTCCCTTCGTACGCTGTGGCATCGCCCGGACCTTGCTTCGCCACCGAGGGGGACAACACCCCCCCACACCACACACACACAGACACACACACACCCACCTCAATTTGTCCTTTAGTGACTTCTAGTGATTTTTGAGACAGCTGACAGCAAGTTTTGTTACACAAAAGTTGGCAACAGTGCCAGCCTACAATCACCAAATTACACACAAATATACGGCCAGTATAGAGGAAAACAGGTCAGAAAATATGTAAAATTAATATACATACTTTCTGAATAAAATCCATCATCATTTTCTGAAGTTTACTGCATACAGTTTCCATTTTTGGAGCAATGGTTCCATTTCTTGATGAATTTATCTCCGGCGGCTTTGGCTGCTTTCCACACCTGCTGCGCCGCTCTCACAGCTTGTTCCTGTCTAATATCGTCAGTAGAGTCATTTTGTGAATCAATGACGGCCTATTTTAGAGAATTCAGTGAGGCCTTTGAACTGATCCACCAGACCGGAGGCCATGTCGCTGCAGACTAGTGGTGTGGATGCCGTGGGCATTGGCGGTCAGGCGGCAGCGCTCAAATTACACAGACCGACCGACATTTTCTAACTATTTGAAAAGCATATGCTGGGTGTTAACCCCTTCCCCCCATCGTACGCTTTCTATGCTTTGGCAAATGTTGATAATTGTGAATCTTCCCTTATCCAAAAACATGCACAGGTTGGATTGATGTTGCTAAATAGGGCAAAAAATTAAAATTATTACCGTCAATTGATGCACAGGAACAAATAATTCAGCCAAGTTAAATACCTCAATACCTTAATAAAATGCTATTAGCACTTTTCAAATACAAAGTGCCTTTCATATATTAAGCAGTTTAAAAAGTTCAGTGATTCATTTACCAGTGTATTCAAAGGGATTTATTAAATAGAATGTCATTTTTTCAATAACTAAAAGGGGTGCTTTTGAAATGACAGTAGCAATGTGCTGTTTCAGCAACAACTGGCTGCCTCACAAGGGCAGCACGGTGGCGTGGTGGTTAGCACTGATCCCTCACATCAAGAAGGCCCTAGATTTGAATCCGCCTTGGCCCGGGCCTTTCTGTGTGGAGTTTACATGTTCTCCCCGTGTCTGCATGGTTATCTACAGGTACTCCAGTTTCCTCCCACAGTCCAAAGACATGTTGCTAGTCGGGTTCTGAATTGCCTGTAGTTGTGAATGTGAGTGTGATTGGTTATCTGTCTCTCTGTATTAGCCCTGCGACAGGCTGGCAATCTGGCCAGGGTGCAACCCACCTCTCACCCTATGACAGCTGGTATAGGCTCCAACTCCCCCCACGACCCTGAAAAGGATGAGCGGAAGAAAATGGATGGATGGTTGACTTACATAGTAACCATGGCAACAACCCAGCATGTCACTTCCTCCAGAGGAGGGGAAAGATGAGCCCTCTGCATCTGTGCAGTTGCCAGCCTCTGTTAAACAACAGCAGGGAGAAAAATGGGAAAGTCTTCATTGTCATTCATCTTGCTTGGCTGATTGTAAGTCTCACTCACCACCATACCTCCTCCAATCACCAGCAAGGGCCTCAAGAAGCTGATGTAATAGTGGGAAAGGTGAAAGACAATGTGAGACACGTTCTGCGGGCATGTTCACATAGTGCTGATCTCATTTTAGGTTTTGACCTTTTAAGTGCTTTTGGTGGGATTAAGTAAATTTGTCACTTTGACCTGAGTGGATGGCGGGATAACAAGTCTATTTGACCAGCCTTCTAACACATACCAATGCAGGTATTAGGTCATAATGAGACAATAGTTGAAGTTAAACCTAGAAGGAGAAATTTTCTATAATTTGAAGCTTTTCAATAAGGTCAAATTGCATTTGGAATGTGCTTCAGCATGTTTGTGAGAACATTAGACTTTAAAAACAGAATACATAGGGAGATCAGCCTATGCCTCAGCTGATAGCGTTTTATGCATCAAAACTGGCAAATCTTTCATAGGTCATGGTATCTAAGCCACTTTAGCTTGCCCACATTTGCTGTGCAGCTATAAGGTAATTTCCAACCAACCACCCCTGCTCCGCCTCCTCTTTGTGCTGTTTCTCACTTAATCAATTATATCTGTTATCAGTGATGCCTGCTATGGCCTTGATGCTGTTCTCCCTGCCTCCAGCTTTCCATATATACACATGGAAGGACATGGAATGCTTTCCACATTTGTACGTTGAAAAGCAAGGATGTTCCCGAACAGAGTCAGACTGCCAAATATACATTACTACAGACAAAGATACCAGTCTTCTTTAGACTAAAGTGATGCTGAGTGAAGTACAATGTTGAATTCCCAATCGAAAGATAAGCATATAACACAAATGTGTTTTTAAGTTATTGACTCATTTTCAAATACACTTAATATACCAAAACTTACACTCCATAGCTTGAGGTTTAAACAAAAGGCATGAGGCTGGAAAAAAATTAATTCATCAACTTGTGGTCTTTATTATGAGAGCAAGAACATTCACAAACATGACTACACACCAACAACCAACAGCAAACTGAATGGAAAAACCCAACATCCACATAAGGCAACACCAAACCAAAAAAATAACACAATTAGGAAATACTTGCATAATATGCAAATTCATGTGACTAATTCAATAACACAGGTTTTAATCGATTTAATTGAGTAGTCATGGTAAGAAAAGCCTCATGAAAGCCTTGAAGCTTTCCATCCAATTGTTTAAAAAAACAGGTTTGTGTGTGGGTAATGGTAATGGACGTCTATCAATGTCAACAAACTTGTCAGTATGATTTTAGTCGATGTTTAAATAATTCCAATAAGACAAGAGAACAGTTAAAGCTGCTGAAGTGTTTTCAAAAGATGGGACAGTGTCTGTGCTTATGAATACTTCTTTGATGGTGACTTTATTAATTTTAATTAAGAAATAATATTTTTTCCACTGTGTTTGAACTCAGTTGATTTCTCTTTTTGTAAAATGACCTCTCTGGCTTTGGAGACAAGCCTTTCACATGGTACTAAGGAGGCAGGGGTGCCCAAGTATCCCACAGCAAACCTGTATAGGCTTGGATAAATGCACCTCTGCACTGATGATACCAATAGATGATGTGTTGTAGTCCAGTTGCTTGGCACATGAGAAACACTTCACTTTGGAATGAAAAAAATGATTTATGAATATTATATTAGTAACACATTTCACAGGTGTATTATGTGTAGTACCTTCCTTGAAGAGAGATCAGCTCAAAGTGTTGCCATACAGGGCAAACCCTTCACCTTTTAGTAGGCTCCATAAAAAAAGCTCCACTATGTCACAGGCAAACTGGAGAAACACCAACGCCAGCATGAACACTAACACACAAATTTTGTGGGAAACCATTGCACTTTATAAATAATGCCAAAACATGAACCATTTCCTGAATCAGCAAGGCTTCAAACGTCACCCGCCCTGAAAGAAGCAAGCCTCAATGCGCATTTTATAAAAGACTTCCTGGATTTCTCAATACCTCGGGTCAGTACATCTCATCACTGGAACTGAGGTTTAGAAAAAAGCAAGTTGTGAACAGTTCTAAGGTGTTCTTTTTAACACAGATAGGATGATCAGTCCCCTTCTGTTTCTTCACCTTCCATTACTGTCACTTAAATAATATAACCCAAAATATCAAACTCAGTAAACTCAATAAAGAATCTCAAACAAGAAATGTGTGCTCTTTTTTTATATAGCTTTTTAATATCAATCCTTCATAAACTAATAAAAATACAGGTAATGGTAATGGAACCCCTGGTCTCCATCACACTTACATAGTGGCATTTTTTTTATATATATAATGTCTGCTTGTGTGTATGTCTCACCTGCAGCTGTAAGAGTAGACAGTACTATGCTCTCATGTAATATATGTCAAACTTGATTCAAGATCACTTGGAGATACCCGTAATCATTCTTTCTTATTACGGTGCACTGATGCTGATATACAGTTTTTGGCAGCAGTGGCCCTTTTCAAGGCCACTCACCTTGTCTGTGCTATAAAGTAAAGCCCAGAGGGTGATTACATAAGGGGGCTGCACAAACACGTCAGGACCTACTGACTACACACCAGTGACAAAGCAAATGACAAGTGCATCTGATAAACAGATGAACATGTCAGACCCTTGTTGCCACGGTGCGATACCAATGATGTACAAATACTATGGTTTGCTAGTTTTATACTATCTGCTTAGAAGCACTGTAACAACTGCTGATGTAATACTACAGTAACCCAGAGTGTAATAAAAATGTCACCCCAACTCATGTCAGTGGAAAATGTTCCTAGCTGGCTGACTGTTTCACATCCTATAGAAAAAAAAGCAGTCTGTGCATCATTTAATACCATAGTGAATGCTCCACAGACACACAAACATATAAATGGGCTCTTATAACTACATTTCTTTGACTTTTTCTTTTCATTACTTTGATTTGTCATAGCAGAAAAAGATCCGTGTCTTTTCTCTTTTACTCCCTCAGTTTCCTGTTCTTATCTGACATGAGTGGTGTGCAGTGTGGTCTTCTGCTGCTGTAGCCCATGTGCTTCAAGGTTTGATATGTTGCGTGTTCAAAGAGGCTTTTCTGCTTATCTTGGTTGTAACAAGTGGTTATATGAGTTACTGTTGCCTTCCTGTCAGCTCAAAGAAGTCTAACCGTTATTCTCTGACCTCTGGCATCAACAAGGCATTTTTGCCCAGAGAACTGTCACTCACTGGATACTTTCTCATTTTTGAATCATTCTCTGTAAATCCTTGAGATGGTAGCGTGGGGAAAATCCCAGTAGATCATCAGTTTGTGAAATACTCAAACTAGCCCATCTGCCATCAACAACCATGCCATGGTAAAGTAATTTAAACCATCCTTCTTCCTCATTCTGATGCTCAATTTGAACTTCAGCAGATCACTGTGACCCTGTCTATAAGTATAAAAGCATTGAGTTGCTGCTACGTGATTGGGTGATTAGATATTTTTCTGTTAACAAACAATTGAACAGGTGTACCTAATAAAATGTCTGGTACTGTATATACAAAGCCCGTTCTTCAGACTGCTCCAAATACTTGTTTTCATGCAGGTTCGTCTACCTCTGGCTCTGTATGCTGTCAGTGTCAGAAGTGCCACACACCTCCTATTCAAACCTTCTGGTTGGAACGGGCAGCAGGTCGGGCTTAACCCCTTAACTGGCAGCAAAAAAATCACCTGACAAAAACTACATAACGCCTTCTGGTCACTATTGGCTCTGAACAACCCATTTCATAGCCTATTAATCGGCTGCGTCTGGTCCGCAGGCCGAATGAAGTGCATTTATATGGCAGGCTAGACCCGCCCATTTTGACTGACACCTCATTCGGCCAATCATGTTAAGAAATGGGTTTCCCAGAGCCAATAATACTCAGAGGGCGTCACGTAGCTTTGTCAGGTGATTTGGTGCAGCCAGTTACATGATTGGCCGAATGACGTGTCAATAAAAATGGGAGGGTCTAGCCTGCCATATAAAAGGGACTACAAACGGCCCGTCACCGGGCCCTTGCCAGTTAAGGGGCTACAATGGTGAGAATGGAAACGGAGCTAAAAGGGCTTCTTTTAGAGAACGGAAACTGAGGGACTGCATCGAGGTCCCGAATAAGCTTTTCACAAAGCTGCTCCAGTAAAATCCAAGAATAAAAATATGAATCTGCAATTAAACATAACAGGCTTATGTTAAATTATTCTGAAACTCTTGATGAAATTCAGACCAAGATAGAGGTGCTGACCTCAGATGTTCACCATGTCAGGACGGTCAAGTGTCAACAATGTGAGGCCACATTGCCCATGTGTATGATCTCAAGCCTTTGCTGTCATGATCCTGGTGTTTTGCTTAGCTGAAAGCTGGTTTTCCTTCATGTTTTGTGTTACTTTTACTTCTTCCTTTGCGATTGCCCTCACTATCTTCACTTGTGTCTTGTTCGCCTCCTGTTCCTCATTCACAATCACTCCTTAGTGTACAGTACAGTGTTCCCCTTTTATTCTCGCTGAGTTCATCCTCATGTTCATCCCTGTTTTCCAAGCTTTTGTGCCCCCCCCCGGCACCCACTCTTTTTTGTTTCCTTGGGAGTATTGATGTTAGTCTGTTCTCTTGCCTGTTTGGGTTATAAAATTTATCCTGCCAGTTCTGTGCTGCACCTTTTTGTTCATATCTGTTAATAAATAAACCTACTTCTCATCCGGAGACTCTGCGTCCTGCATTTGGGTCCACTTCTCATTAAAACCTTGACATTTTGGCATTTATCAGAAACTAGCCATGTGCATTCCATTAATATGGCAGTAAAAGAACACATGCGGAAGCATTGTGGGATACTCTAATGAAAAAAGTAATTAAAATTTGCTAATGATAAGCACTACCACTGTGGCAAGACAACATTTTTAATGGACACTGCTCTCCCAAGATGGATGGTAGCATCAGTCTTTTCTGTCCTCATTTTTTGCATAATCCTACACATCTGGCACTGAATACAACCACCCTGTTGTAAGAATTTGTATTTCTGATCAGTTACACATGATTGTTACTCAGGATGGCTGTTTGATCACCTGTTAACAATTTAACGTGACACCCTTTTTCACCTGTCAGTGATTCCAACACTGCAAATTCCTTAGCATTTTATTTATTGATTGATTATTTATTTCATCCCCAAACTACAGTTTTTTTTTTTTTTTTTTGCTTTTTTTTTTTTTTCCATTCTATGCCGCTTATTTGGCCCAGGTCCTGGAGGCAAAAGTCTAAGCAGAGGAGCCCACACATCCTTTTTTATCTGCCACTTCCTCCAACTAATCCAGAGGTACACCAAGCTATTCCCAGTCATATGATCTGTCCAGCATGTCCTGGTTCTGCCCCCAGGCTTGCTCCCGGTAGGAGGTATCCTAGTCAGATGCCCGAACCACCTCAACTTGCTCCTTTCAATGTGGAGGGCGTAGCAGCTCAGAGTCCCTTCCAGATGACTGAAATCCTCACCCTTTTGCTAAGAGAGAGCCCAGCCACCCTTTGGAGGAAGCTCATTTCTGCCACTTGTATTTGGGATCTCATTCTTTTGGTCACCACCGACAGCTCGTGACCATAGGTGAGAGTAGGAACTTAAATCAACTGGTAAATCAACAGCTCAGCTCTTTTTACCATAACAGACCAGTGCAGAATCTACATCGCTGAAGCTGTGGCCCCAATTTGCATGCCAATCTCCTGCTCTACTGTCTCCTCACTTGTGAAAAAGACCCCAAGATATTTAAAATCCTCCACTTGGGCAGTTATCCCTGACCCGGAGTGGGCACTCCACTCATTTCTGGCCATGGCCTCAGATTTGGAGGTGAAACTTTTGGGGTTTCTTTGTTGTATTAGATTGTTCGGCCTAAACATAACCCATCTCTTAATGTTCCAATATTTTTTAAGAAGCTGGGATCATGCAGTGAGACTGGGGCACTGAATTTGAGAACAGGCCAAAAATGTTAAAACAGAGGGTTTATGAGCCGCCATTCATGAAAAGGGGCTGACACAAATTAAAAAATAATGGCAAGATTTGTTCACTCCCCACAGCTGCTTGTTCTAGATCCGACCATTCAGAGAGCCAACACACTCACCGTGTTCAGCCACTGGGAGTTCAATTAATTTCCAGATCCTTTCATTTGAAGAACCCTTTAAATTGATTTCCCTGGACATGCAGTGCCTCAAACTCAACGTTTAATGCTGAAGACCTATTACACTCCATTCACTTTCTCTGCCTCGGCTTTGTTTAGACACCTGCTGGCAAAGCGAGCAGAAACGAAGTGAAAACTACACAAGCAATAGATTCCTTAATTTTCTGCAGTTAATGAAGGAGCCTCCAACTAATCCAAGTGCATAAAAATTACATTTCCTCCTTGCTTTCAAGTTTTCATTAACCATTGTAATTCCACAGTGAGAGATTTGTTACACCATGCAACTGTTTAGACTGGAGAGAAAGCTTTAAAATGATCCATTCAGTCCCATATTTATTTTGATCTTGGGTACCAGATTAGCACACAGCATAAGCAGGCAGCCATGTGCCTTAGGGCTGAAGTTCAGTGGCCTGGGTTTGATTTTGACCTGTGGACCTTAGCTGCATGTCTTCCCCTACTTTCCTTCTGCTCTTCCCTGTTGCACTATCCAATAAGAACAGAAATGACAACAATACAATCTTAAAAAGTATTTTGATCTATAAAATAAACGATCAGTGGGAGCATGTTTTCCAATCTAATTAATCATTAAATAAAATTCAGGGTTTATTGTAACTTTCTAAAATCTACATTACCACAATTATGGGACTTTTCACGAGTTAGAAGCTAGAAGAATTTCTTCCCTTTTTGTTTTTGGCAAGGAAGTAAAACACTAATGCACTCATAAAACAGCACTCTGTGTGATGTGGGTATAAGTCAATGCATCATCAAGCAGATCATAGCACTGCTGCTTTTTAGCGATGAAGTTAAAAAATTAATGACAGAAAGAGAGCTACACCCAAAACAGAGTGACACATGATAGTAAAAGAGGAGTGTTTGATGTATTTGAGTCAAAAACTGTACTCCATCTGTCGGTCCAATCAGAAAACATTTTGTGTGACTTATACTTAATGAGAATATCATTATTTTTGACATCTACTACAAATAATTCTCCATTAATGCACTTGAAAATTGAAGGATGACACTTCAGAGCCTACCTGAACCTGAAACTTGTAATCCATGTAATCCATTGAGAGTAGTTTGTGGATTCTTGCAAACAGAGATTGGCTATTTCAGAATGCTTTTATTGGTGTTGGCTTACACAGGACACAAAAATGAGTACCAATATACTAAAGTTGATCTTTCCTCCATTCGTGGGGTGTTAGTATAAAGCTGCTTTCACCCAGGATGTAACTCTGAGCTCATTGCTAGGTTCAGCACACTGTTTGAGGGACCAGCAGAAGAAAGTAAATGTTTTTTTTTTTTTTTAAATTCAAACAGCCTGTTTTCTGTACTCCGTCCACCATCTTAAAACCTTAGAGCTATTGGGAGGAACACAACAAATTTAATTTGGAGTTACACACATTGCCAACCTAGAACAAGCTATATGACTGGCAAAACAGACACCAGGATCTTGATGCAAACTCAAACTTGTGTTTGAATAATTCAGTCAATACCAACTTTGCCTTTCTCACCACACCAAGGTGGCTCAAACCATTAAAGCTAAAATATTTCAGGGGCAGCCTTTTGTCCTCTAGGCTTGGGTCCTCTACCAGAGGCCTGGGAGCTTGAGGGTCCTCCACAGTCTATTAGCTGTTCCTAGGACTGTGTTCCTCTGGACAGAGATCTCGGATGTTGTTCCTGGAATCTGCTGGAGCCATTCTCCATGTTTGGGGGTCACTGCCCCAAGTGACCACTGCTACCTTCACCTTCCACATCCTCTCTAGCTCCCATGGTATTTCTCAAGCTTCTGGTGTTCCTTCTCCCTGCTATCCCTTGGTACTGATACATCTATCACTACAGCTTGCCCGCCATCACAAGTTTGTTTGTTGGTCAGTTCCTTCAGTAATGTTTAATGCCTCAGTATTGTGAGGCCTTTATGTATCATGGTGTTTATGTGCAATCCAATGACTGTACAATGATAACTGGTAAGCATAAGTTTCCTGTACAAACACGCACTGGGTACTTTGCAATATATATATATATATATATATATATATATATATATATATATATATATATATATATATATATATATATATATATATATATATATATATATATATATATATCCATGGGTCCCACATCCTCTTCATGTAACCCCTCTTGCTGGGATTACATATGTAGTAGCATTCCAACAGTTCCTGGTTCTCATCTCATGTCCACTTATGCCGTAACCTTGTAGTTCCAGTAGCCCACTTATCATCAGAATGCCCTGGTTTCTCAACACCTGACACAGACCTTGTTAATCTGGGCAACGTCTGAGCCAGTATGGCTTCAATCATGTATCTCTCGCTCATATTCCGAGGTAGGCTTGGTTAGCATGGGGGGGTCTAGCCTGGAGACCCTTACTGGAAGTACACCCTGGTCGGGAATCGAACCCCTGACCTCCATCATGGAAGGACAAACCTCTGTACAGCATGTACCACCGGCAGTGGCTGACATAGAGAAATCCTACCAATGGCTGGACAAGGCTGGACTGACAGACAGCACAGAGGCACTAATCATGGCAGCACAAGAACAAGCTCTGAGCACAAGATCAATAATACCACACCAGGCAAGACCTCAGGTGCAGGCTGTGCAGAGATGCCCCTGAGACAATCCAGCATATTACAGCGAGGGGCAAGATGCAGGCAGGGCATACATGGAATGCCATAACCAAGTGGCCAGCATAGTATACAGGAACATCTGTGCCAAGTATGACCTGGAAGTCCCGAGGTCAAAATGGGACACGCCCCCAAGGGTGGTTGAGAACAACAGAGCTAAGATCCTGTGGGACTTCCAGATACAGACAGACAAACGTGTGATGGCCAACCAACCAGACATTGTAGTGGTGGACAAACAAAGGAAGAAAGTCGTGGTGATAGACGTTGCAATACCAAGTGACGGCAACATCAAGAAGAAGGAACACGAGAAGCTCGACAAATACCAAGGGCTCAGAGAGGAGCTGGAAAGGATGTGGAAGATGAAGGTAACAGTGGTCCCCGTGGTAATCGGAACACTCGGGGCAGTGGCTCCAGCAGATTCCATATATATATATATATATATATATATATATATATATATATATATATATATATATATATATATATATTAGGGGTGGGACTTTAACGTGTTAATTTCGATTAATTAATTACGGGGAAATTAACGCGTTAAAAATTTTAACGCATTTTAATCGCACTTTGCACCGTGGAACGTTTCTCAGTGCACGAGTTCCAGGCATACAGATTATATCGACGCACAATGTCCAAATTAGGGGCCGAATCCTGCGAAGGACCCGGCCCACGTCTTTCGCAGCCCACGAAGACCGCAAAGGCCGGAAGTGAGCGGCTTGCCTTCATATCAGCGTCACCTGCCGTCACCTCTGCGTAGCTCATGTCACCTAGCAACCGTGAGTGCAAAGCACAGCTGTGTAAAAGCAGCTGGTTAAACGGAGAACGAACTTTTTCTCCTTTTTGTGGTTAAATTTAAGTCTTTAATTCAAAATAAGCTGTTAAAACAAGCATGACACATTTCAACATCAAGGAATACAGCTGAGCGAATGATTAATTTCCAACTATATTAAGTGAGACATTAATGTTGAATAAAACTATCCAGTTATGATGCTTAACTTTAATTTCAGGTGTTTGCTTATCACAGGAGCACTTCCACCCTTCATTGGTCTGTGTAGTAGACTGGTGGGAAAATAAACAAAATTTTGAAGTTTAAGCTTATGTATATTGATTCATTCATCAACTAAACTTAAATTAATATTTCTCATGTCAAATATTGAAATGCGATTAAAATGCGATTAAATTCGATTAATTAATTACAAAGCTTGTAATTAATTCGATTAATTTTTTTAATCGAGTCCCACCCCTAATATATATATATATATATATATATATATATAATATGCCTATTTTCCAACACTGGATACAGCACAAGTGGCTATGGACACCTGCAGTCTGTCTGTGTGACTTAATGATGGCTCATTCCTCCACGTCCATGCTCATTAATGAGTTTGGCATGGGTTTGATTCCCTCCACGAATATACAGGCAGGGAGCCTGACAGTGGGACCATTGTGATGAATAGCCTTTAAAACCATGAAGTGCAGTGCCGCCATTGTTTTCTTCACCACCTCCTGGCTTGCCCTTTTCTCCTCCCTCTTTTCCCTCCCTAACCATTTTTTTTTTCTGTGTGATGGATTGGTTTTCAGCTGCTGAGCGTCAACACCAATAGCCCCAGGAGGTGTCCCATAGTGCCACAGTGGCATGTGTGGAGACACAGATCAGAGAAGGAACCGACGTTTCCGAGCAATGGGCCTTGGATGCATGCAACACAAAACCAGTAATGGAGGTCTCGCTTCAGACAGCTATTGATGTACCATAGGATTGTATGTCACAGAGCAAGCAGACAAACACAAACATGCTTCACAGCGCAGTGTGGTCCTTACATGTAAAATATATATGTGTGTGTGTGTGTGTGTGCGTGTGTGTGAAAGATGAGCAATTTAAATGTGGGATGTTATAGAGCCTCTTATCAGAATACACAGTCCTGGGAAAAATTGCTCTGGAGAGAAAAGGAATAATAACCCAAACTGAACACGGACCTTTTAGTCTTTAAGTTATTTGTCTCCATTCTCACTCATTTAAAAAGCAGATTTCTGTTCATCATTGCTGCAGTGTTAAGCATGAGTCTGACTGGAACACCCAGTACAAATCATGAGTAATTGTCAGTGTAAATATCACCAACTGTTGACACAGAGTCATATAAAATCTGCCTTTTGGACACTGAGACCAAAGTTGTTGTTGTTTGGTTTTTTTTCTTTTTTTTAAAGTGATCAGATTTTTTTTGGTCAAAATATTAAATGTCAACATGAAAAAAGTGTGTCAGACAGTGCTGCCTTTCTTGTTTGTTTACTGTGTTTGTGTTTCACACACTACAGCGCTACAATGAAATGTTAATAACATCTAATGGAGCTAATATTAACAGCAGAATTTATCAGTATCAGTATTAATGTTTTGTATTTCCTTTAACTTCAGTCTCTCCACAGGACTCAGATGACAAAATGACATTCATAAATAGATTGTGAACATGATGATTTTTTTTGGGGGGGGGGGTCTAGACACATTTTATTGCATTGTTTGTGAACATGGCCTTAGAACACTTTATTTTTATTTTATGTTTTGCATAAGTCACTTTCTTGCACAGAACCTCTTTAAGACCTCCTGATTCTCATTCACAAAGGAACAATTTAGTGTAGTGTGTTAG
Organism: Archocentrus centrarchus; assembly: GCF_007364275.1. NCBI lineage: Eukaryota > Metazoa > Chordata > Actinopteri > Cichliformes > Cichlidae > Archocentrus > Archocentrus centrarchus. Next base: position 6,869,154 of record NC_044366.1, read on the forward strand.
GAAAGTTGCTCTTTGCACTTGCTTAGAAACATTTAATTAAAATCGGATTCAATTCATCTACATCACCACCTCCTAAGCAAAGCAGAAATTTTGCCTTTCAAATGCACGACACCTTTTCATTCATTTCTCTCAAAAAAAGGAACATTTACAACAGACTGACCCAAAATTATTACTGCCTTTCAAACATCCCAAATGGTCCACTGACCTGGTTTTAAGGGGTTGTCAATGGGCAAATTAAAATACATAACAATGTCATTGTAAATTCATCTCAAGTAGCATTCTGTAGCATTGCTGTGCTGTCAGTTCAGCTCAGATGCTTTGTGTGGGGCATTCTCTCTGTTCTCGTATCTGAAAACATGTTTGCACTTTCTGCCTTCTAAGCTTTCCCCTTTCTCAATCACATACGTGGTGTAAAATGGAGAATATGAGGAAGAGTTGACTTACTGGCTTCGTCAAAGCCATTCAAAGTGCAGAGAAAAGGCTTCAGTGTGTTTTATTGGAAATGTGCTCAGTAATGAGAACTTAACAATGAACAAATTGAAAGAAAAGGTCAAATGAAGCATTCTCAGTATTGAGAAGTGAACGAGGTTACTTTGTATTACATAAGTATGTTGCCTTCCTAACTTAAAGTTAGTAAAGATTGATCAGAATGTTGCTGATTATTGTGGCCGCTGGGGAACAAGAAGAGAGAGAGATAAAAAATAAGTGAAAAACTTTAAAAAAATGCTAACAAAATTGCTTTCACATAGTTTATGAGGTGAGAAACTTGACATTACATTCAGCAGTTCTGATTATTGTTGTACTATATGTATTTTCACTGTACTCCCCACTCCAGCTGGCATACTGTCCTTATTTTTCAGTATAGATTCATATTGCAAGTTTATGAGGTAGTGAGAATCTTAACATTACAATGCGCAAAATCCCATTACTGCATGTAAATAATGGAATTTTTTTTTTAAATGTATTATTTTTCCTAATCCTCCAAACCACAACAAAAAGCATCTGCTTAGAGTACGTCGACACACTGATGAAGATCGACTGGCACAGTGACACTGTTAGAGTGCCAAAACGAGAGAGGGGCTGATACCTCAATGAGTGATGCCAAGATCCGTCCAGGTATCGGCCCATTCAATACAGAACACCTTGTTAAATTTCTTACTTCACTTAAAGACCCAGAGAGCAGAGTCTTGAGGCTGTTGCTGTTATTTAGAACATTATTGTCTTCTGATACTTTGGGATAAATTGTCTGCGGTGCAATCAGTTGTCATGATATAGTTCCTGTCCTGATACTCTTCTTCTCTGAAACCCACACGAGGTGTTGAATGCTGTTGAATGAATGGTATCCACACCCAAACAACCAGATAGCTTTCCTAGAACCCGTGACTGTAACTTGCCTGGCAACAGTGACAAAGCACCGAGGAAGGGAGTTTTTTTTTTTTTTTCTTTTTCTTCAGCACATGTTTATGAGAACCTGTCGAGTCAATCATCAAGAGACACTGCATGGGACGTTCCCAGTGTTTCAACACTTCGTTTTTTTGAGCTCTTTCCATCCATGACTTTCTTTTGGCTGCTTTTATTTACAGTATTTTGTAAATAATATATTTATGAAACAAGAATAGGTCCAGTGAAACAGAATTGCATGGAAAAATCTAATGGCACTGAAAGTTAGCAAGATTTACTTTATTGGTTCTTGGCTGACATAAGGATGCAGTTTGGTGAATGCAGATGAATGTCCAGATGTGCCTCGTCTAGACTTACGTCCTGCATGTCAGCAGGTTTTCATGGGAACACAAAGGCCTGCACACAAGAATAAAATGATATGGAGGATATTTAACGGGGTTATTTATTTTTGGGAACGTTGTATATTCAGATAAAAAATGATGAGTGATTAGTATCTGAGGCTGACCTGAGCTCTTACTCTAGAATTTCTTTTTATTTCACTATAATCATCATGTAGCTAGGAAATATTAGGAGATAGAGAATATATTTTGTTACATTAGCCAAGAACAGAAATAACACTTACAGTACCCAAGCATGAGTTCATGTCAACAATACCAACAGTAAAAAAAATAGTGCAATGCATCTTGTATTTTAAAGTGTAAATACAACTACTATAGCAAAAGCTGGTATCAGATTATCAATCTTTTTTTCCCCTCTCTATAACAAAACAATGTTCTACTCTGAAACAAATACAGAGAAAAAAATGACAGTTCATTTCATACAGTTTTTCAGTTACGTTTGAAAGAAAAGTATTTATTCTTCAGAAAACTCTTTTTTTCTCTGAGTTACTGTTATCTCAATAAAAGGAAATTACTCTTCAGTCAGTGACAAGCACCAAACCTTTGTGGATGTTGCAATTTCAACTGAAACGCAGCAAAAACATTGTCATCCCAAATGGATGAAGTTGTTGACTTAGGGATGACACAATCATAGTATTTTGATTAAAATGATGCATTGTACAATGGACGTGTAAGACTGTCTAGACCAATGTGTGCTTTTATTAAAAACAAGAAGGATTCTTGGCAATCAGGACAAGATGGCTATGGACATCACAAGGAGTTAAAGTTAAGAGTCAGCTACTCTACTCTTATCCTACATGTCTTGTGTAATGAGCCAATAGAAATCCCTATATAGGCTAAGGGCCAATTGATATTCATACTTATCCTATTCTGTAAGCATGTGTAGTTATACATATTTTACAGCTAGGGAGCTCAGCAGGAGAGACTATAATGTGGCTGACAAACAAAAGAATTAGTTCAGTAGATGCATATATTATGGTTTTCAGTCCTAATAGTTCAGCTTATTATCGGTTTCCATGTAGCAGGCACTGTGCTGAGATATTTACTTATTCTAGAGGTGATGATATGAAAAAAGAAAATGCTTACATCAGCATCTCTGGTAAAAATAAATGAATCAACAAACACTCAGAGAAGACCTGCTGTATTTCCAGACCAACTTAGTGTGGCTGTTCACTGCATCTGCTTTTAGTCCATGTCAGAGTCACTGCATGGGAGCAGTTGTGTGGAGCGTGGTACAAGTAGTGCTGGTGTTTGGAGACCTCACGAGTTCACGGATGAAAAACCAATGATGTACAAAAGACAGTTAAATTCTTGTTGCAAAGTCACTGGAAACTCTCAAAAAATAACTAAGAAAAGATGCCAAACAGCCACAGATAGATGTAAAATAACTACAAAATATGACAAATTTCCCATGGAGATCCACAAAATTACTGCAAACAGGACAAAATGAACCTTTTACCACAAAGAAACAGAACTGATACGGCTACACAGACAGAAAATGACCATAGAGACAAAAAAAAAAACTGCACGGATATCACGAGGAAACACAAATAATTAAAGAGACACAAACCTACTTTAAAGACAACACAAAACTAAGGCATGAAAATTTCTCGTATTTCACACATACCTGAAAAACAAGACCTTTACTAGAGATATACGAGATAAATTGGAGCACCTCAGTACTCAGTTGACCTTTTATTCTCACGTTTTTAACCCCTGTATCTACTAGAAAAGTTAGAGAACCAAAACAGGCTTTGCTCAGTCAGAACTCTCATCCTGAAACTATGAGCATATTAAAAGATATTAAATCATATTAAGACTCTCCACTCTCAATAACAACATTAAGAGCCAAGAGCAGAAAAACTGTCTGAAACGGATCATTTGGAGCTGTTGGAAGCCTGAGCTTTTTACTCACAGGGATACATACAGTAACAGTGATTCTATTCATTTAAACTTCGGCCATGTTTATGAGCCAGATAATCATCCAATAAAGTGTTATCAACATTTTCATCTTATATGAGATGATGGAACTTTGAAGCATGCATGGATAATACAGATTCATTTCCAATGGAGCTCCACATTCATTCAGGAATTAGAAGGTAAGCAAATTTATAGATACAAAATATCAACAAAATAATATTAAAGATGCAGCACGATGGCGTGGTGGTTAGCAGTGTTGCCTCACAGCCTTTCTGTGTGTAGTTTGCATGTTCTCCCCGTGTTTGCGTGGGCTCCACAGTCCAAAGACATGCGTGTTAGGGTAACTGGTGATTCTAAATTGGTCTTAGGTATGACTGTGAGTGGCTGTCTGTCTCTCTGTGTTAACCCTATGATAGATTAGCGACCTGTCCAGGGTGTGCCCTCGCCCTGTGACAGCTGGGATAAGCTCCAGCCCAACCTTGACCCCGAAAAAGATCAGCAATAGAAAATGGATGGATGGAAGTTTTATAGGTGGTTATAATAATATCAACACGAGGCATCACTTCAGTTGCCTCTCAACGACAGCTGAACCCCTCAGCAGAAAGAATTTATGCTTTGTCATTGGTCATCATTAATTAACAGCAATATTATTGTGAATGCTGTTTTCCTATTGAAAACCAGATATGGCTTTGCAGACTATGAACAACATTTGATACTCAGGGAAAATGAGAACTTAAATAAGTGGAACATTGGTCACATTCATCTTTTTAACTTTTCCATCCTTATTGAAGCACTTTCTTCTGTTGAACAAAGATCTATTTATGAGTCCGTGTTTCACAAGCAACCAAGATAACCTCTGATTTCTGTCATAAAATGAGATGGAAATTCATGGTGCTAGTCTACTTTGAGCTAAACTGTAGACATAAAACAGGTTCTCAAAAGAACAAATGAAAGAGCAGATGTGTCGTATTTTCATGACATATCCTAAGCTCAGCCAGAATTGCTCAAAATTGAGCTCAAGGAGAGAGTTATGAGGAGCTCTTAATAGATTTGAAGCTGCAGAGGACTGCTGGTCTTAAACATTATCATCCTTATAAAAGAAGGGTCTTCGCAACTATTCCTCCAGTCTCCTTAAACATTTGGTTGGTATTGTTGAAGACTCAAAGAAGTGCATTGCTGAGTTTTAAACAGTTTTGCTGAGTAGTTCTTGAGAAACATTATGAGACAGCTTATAGCTTACAGAACAGATGTCTGTTCTAAACAATTTTTTTGAACAAGCTGCTAAAAACCTAAAAAGCTAAGAAAAAAGCCAAAAAAAAAAAAAAAGAGAGATAGGTTTGTTAGCATTATTAACAGGCAGAATTCCTTTTGTTAGTTGTACAGTTACAATAACAAGCAAGGTTTCTCATATTTTAACCAAGCTGTGATATATCAAATATTTAATGATAATTAGATGATTGAATACAATATTAAAGTGTTAAGGAGGGAAAAAAAGTGTGTTTTGGTGTCAATTAATCATTACTTTTTGCCTTTTATGGATATTAAAAAAAACACATTTAAAATTTAATTTCTTTTTACATTAAGAGATTAATTAACACAAGTTAGCTTCATTGATAAAAACACAACAATTTGTTGCAGCCCTAGACAATGTACTTAGAATCACATGTAGAGAGATATGAGCTGTGAAGTGTCCACATAAAATGTAGCTCAGTGTTAATGAAGAAAAGCTTATAGGAACTTTGTATGGCCACTGCACTAGTGATGTAAGATAGTGAACAAAGGAGAAAATAATAAATTAGACCACATCACTTCAAGATCAACTGTAAACTCAAGCTCATTTCTCCATCCATCAGCAAGACATGAGTTACCTGGGAACACATCACCAGTCCATCACAGGGGTAACACAAACACAAAGATACAGACAATACTGCACATGCAGTCTTATATTCACTCCTACAGCCAATCTAGAATTCCTGGTTAACCTAAGGTGCATGTTTTTGAACTATAATAGGAAAATGGAGCATCCAGAGACTTGATGCAGGCACAGGAAACACAGAAAGACCCTAGCTGAACAGGACTTTCAAACCTCGAACCTTCTTCCTGTGAGTTGTTCTACAGAGGAATCAAACAAGTCATTTTTAGAAAGCATTTAGCAACACTTGGGAGGAACAGCTCACTTTTAAGAGGAAGAAATCACCAGCAGAAAGAGCTTCAGGGAGGGCGGCCATCTGCATCTGTTGGCTGGAGTAAGCAAAAACAAAAATGAGCATTGAGAAACATAAAATAAATAAATAGTGAGCAGTTTGGTGGGGCCACTAGCCAGAGATACTAACAGATGGAAGAAAGAAAAATGAAAGTGAGGAAAATGAGTACAAGACTAAAGAAATAAAGTTGATGACATGTAATAGTGGCATAAATGTGCATATTTACTGAAATATTAACACTCTTTGGGTAAAAGTCTTTTTATCCATAAGCTTTTCTTCAAGGGTAAGTGGCACTGCACAACTAGACTTGAGCAGTTTATCCCATTTTACCTAACAGCTCATGTCAGGTTCCAGTGTGATTGGATAGAAAACATCTGTAAATTGCCACATTTAATTCTCTCCATTATATCAGGGTTTAAGTCTGGCCTGAAGACATGTCCTGAAGCCACTTCAGCACTGTCTTGGGCAGTGTGCAAAGTATCCTGTGACAATCAGGACTCTCAGTGGCTCAGAGGGTGAGGGAGTGGAGGTATTGGTGAATTTATTTATTTTTTTCTGTGATACTACAGCTGTTAAACTTTTTTTTTTTTTTTTTTGGTCTATTGAAACATGCAGAGAAGCAAAGATCAAATGTTTTAATCACCATCATCTATATTTACACATTTCAGAAGTTTCAGTTGTTTGCTATGTGTTTGATATCACAACCAGGCACATCTGTTGTATTATAAATATATCATCGACCTGTGGCATTTTAATGTTTCTACACACAAATTTTAACATTTTGTTTTTCTATACTCTGCACTATTATAATTTATTTTACTTCTAGGGCCAGCTGCCAGGTAGAACGAGAACCAACACTATTTAAACCAAGACATTTTTATAGAAACAATGGTTTACCTCAGGAATGCATTATTCTCTATAAACAGATACCTGTATGAATATGCAAAATCTGTACACAGGGGTCAAACATTTTGGTTCCTGTTTGTGTTCCACTTGTAATGCAAGTTCTGTTGAGCAATCACATTTGAGCAAGAAATCTGTGTGGAGAGCAAAAGCAGGATTGTTGTTGTCAAAATTCAATCTCAAAACCATCAGCTATTGTCTAAAGATGATTTTAGCTAATCTGCAATTGTAAACACTGACCAGCACATGGAACAGAAACTCTTTGAGTGGATTTCTGTTGTCCACTATCCAGAAGGGAAGGTCATTTCCATTGCTCATTTGTTTCAGGGTGGCTGTAACTCAGGAGGTAGAGAAGGTCATCTACTAATTGGAAGGCTGGTGGTTCAATTCTTGGCTGGTAAAGTGTGCGTGCCAAAGTATCCTTAGGCAATATACTGAACCTTAAGTTGCTTTCCCATGCATTCATTGGAGTGCTTGATTAAATGGGTGAATGAGACGTGTTGTATAAAGTGCTTTTTGAGTGCTCGAGTAGAAAAATGCTATATAAGAAGCAGTCTGTTTTTTCATTTCATGTCCAGAGCCTTCTTTGTCCTTGTAGAATTTGTTGCATCTACCACCTGCTTCAAAAATATCTTAATTTTTACATTTTGTTCATAAAAAAAAAAGTTTAATTTCCTTGGAAAAAAAAAATCCTAAATTTTCTCCTTTTAAAAATTACACTTTCCTCCTTCCATTTGTTTTTTTATTCAACCTCGTGGTAGGCTAATCCTACCCAAAGCTTCAGCTGTTGAAAAAAGTTGTAGCCCTGGGTCCCATGATGCCTTAATGCAGCCTTGCTGTGCTCAGCTCTCTTAATAAACTCATAATAAAAACATTTAAGTGCACAAACTCAGGACCAAGAGGCAACAGGATCATGGGATTACAGCTTGGGAATTTGATATTTTATTTTTCTAGATATTTGAAGGATATTTCTTGTTTGTTGTGATGATGTTCTGGCCCAACATTGTCAAGATTAAACACATGTATGTTGCCTACGTAAAGTATGTGTTACACTGATGTCGCACTCCCGCCCAAAGCTGAATCAGATCAAGCCCTCAGGGTCACTGGCTTTCCACACCCATCTCTAAATTTCTGTCTCGTTAAACATTAATGGCCAATATGAAACTGGATTCCTCCTGGTCTGAATGGGAGATAACTGCATCGGCAGGGCAATATGATAGCATAATCAGAGGTAGACAGCTCCCAGGCCCTGACAGCTAGCTGGCTGGCTACACCGCTGGAGCTGAAGAGACAGATGCCTAAAACTAAAATGAAGGACAGGGCTGTGTGTGTGTGTGCGCGCGCGCATCTGTGTGTTTGTACTATTAAGTGTGTGTGAGTGTATGGCAGAGCTGGTGGGGTTGAGATAAGGCCTTGGGGAGAAGTAGTTGAAGCAAGATGTTGGATAAAGGGTGCAATGTCAGTGAGAAAGGAGAAAAATATGAGGAAAGAGAAGGTGAATATCAGAGGGTGAGAAGCTAAGACAGAGTAACTGGATTGAAAGAGAGAGAGGAGAAGAAAAGGTGCCATGGTGGGAATTCACATATTCATCCACCTATTTTAAGTCTTTTTAGAGGATAATGAAGAGTCACTGCAGTCCTGAATACTGATTAGAATAGAAAATTCAGGATATTTTCCCCACACATTCGTCTGTCTTTTACTATTAATGGAAACTCAAAATTGCTCCCAATACAGTTATGGTTCAATGGGCTGCATCACCTTATCTGATGTAATTTTTATGAGAGTCTGACTTGAATTCCCTTTTTTTGCAGAGCCATCCTGTCTCTCCTAGAAGGCTGCTAATGGGAAGTTGATGTGCTTGTTAGCAAATAAAAACTGGCAGCAGCAAATCGGCAGACTTGTGATGTACTTCTGTTGTTGTCAACACACAAGGAATGCTAGCTCTTGTTGAACTTCTCCCTAAATGCCTGGGAGTGTAGTGAAGAGCCCATCAGGCTTGTCTTCCTTTCCTCCAGCCTTTTTATTCAACATTTTCCTCTTCCATTCAGTACATGACCTGCTCTACAACAGATGGTGGAAAGGAGTTTAGGGAGAAATAAGTTACAAGGACGTTGTTTATGAATTTCAAGGCTGAGGAAAAAAAAAAGTGCCAGGGGGACCTTACATCACGCAGAAGAGTGGAAGGAGGAGAGAAATGAGAGGTGGAGGCAAGAAGGGGTGGGTGGTGGGGTGCTCCCACAGCACAGAACATCTGTTGGCTGGGTGTCTTTGAGTGCTGAGTCTCAGGTGCATCACTAAACAGAAACTATGTCTCCAATCATCCATTTATTTTATGTTGCTATGTAGCACAACACAATGTCTTTTCATTCATGTTAGCTTTGACAGGTTGGTAAATGAGGCATAAAGTTTGTATTTTAATTGGGACATTAGAGCCTTAATATGCCACATTTGGATCAGACTAATTTCATGTGGGATTGTGTTGTTGTAAAAAAGGATTTGTCGAAGTGCTTTTAAAGTTGTAATTGGGCTTTAAACAGGTCAAACAGATACACTGGCACTGGGGTGTAATAAACTGTCTTTTTTTAATTTGATTTTTTCTGGTTGTAATCTAAATTGCTTTAAACAAAATTTAAGATTAAAATCTGGCATTGACAAAAAAAAAAAAAAAAAAAATCATTGAGGCTGTTGATGAAATAAAACTGCCAAGTGTTTACTCTACTAAAAAAAAAATGGCAATGATACAAGTGGCACAAATATACCTGACTTCTATGTTGGTGGAGAAGTGGCAGTGCTATTATATAATCATTTAGTTATAAGGCAAAAATGCAAACTTATACTGTATTCAATCTAAAGCTATTAAACTGACACAAGATACAATTTATCTCTTTTCTGAACAAACACAAAACTCAAATGCTGTAGAGTCACATCTGAATCATGTCATGGTTTTGGATTGTTTATGTTTATATTCAAGTAATTCCCTGATTTATTTTGTGATCACTGCCTGTTGTGTATTCATTTTAGATTTCCTGCTTGCTTTTATTAATCTTCTATTCTTGGTCACTGTCTGCCCTGCTGTGATTAGACTCACCTGAGTCTTCTTTCACATCTGTTCCAATCAGCCAATTACTCACCTGCATCTGATCAGATTATTACATACTCCGTTTGTTCCTGTCCAGATTGTTTTTTTTATTGTTTGTTTGTGTCATGGTTCCTGGCCGTTTGCCCAGCATTTTGTGTTTTCATTCTTATGGTTCGGTTTAATGGTGTTTCTTAGTTTATTCATTTAGAGTCTTACTTTGTAACTAACAAATATGGAACATTAAACAGTTATTCATAGTGTTTCTCTGTTCCCTGTGTGGTACCCCTGTGTCTGTCCTGTTCCTCTGTCATGTCTCTGGTCTTATGTGTTTTGTTGTGTTTCTTACTTCCTGTGCAGTGTGTCAAGTCTGCATTTCTGTCTTTGTCTAGTTGTTTCCTGTTTTACTTTGATTATACCTTGTCCCATGTGCTTTGTGTTTAGTTTTACTTCCTTGTCTTGTCTGGTTAATTAGTTACAGCTGTGCCATCACCTGTTGCCGGTTCCCTAAATTACCCCTTCTGTATATTTATTGTCTTAGTCTTACCCTTGTCTCTTGTTGGATTGTTGTTGTCTTATGGCTGTGTCTGCTCTCTGGCTCCCTGGTTCCCTCATGTTTCTAGCTTTGCTCCCAGTTCAGGTTTATTTTGTCAGTTTGCTCCATATCTTGGTTATTTTGCCACTGCACTTCTACTTCAATGAGTCCTCATTTACCATCACCCCTACCTGCCGTCTCTGGAGTCCTGGAGCATTTGGGTCCTCATCATCTTACACAGCCACACAACCTGCTCACCTACCGTGACAGTTTGTTTTGTTTTGTCTTTTCAAAGTGTTCTCTTTGTGTATGAACTTTTGGACTATTAATGGACTTTGCCTGGTCCTCACCTGAATTGTTTACCTTCATGCCGGCCTTCCCGTGTTTGCCTGTTGAATAAAAGAATTGAATTTTGGTCTTTACTCACCATCCATGTGTCCTACATTTGGGTTCTCTCCTCTGTGCATGTTACTATTTCAAGTATTTTAACTGTTTGATTATATCTTGACAATTAAAAAGTGTTCAGACCCAAGTTAATAAGAGTTCAAACAACAGTTAAGATGTATAACAACATACAGCCATCTTGTAGCATGAAATGCTAATCATGGAGCTATTTCACGTATCCCAGTATTTAGTAAAGGTCGTGCCCATACTGTAGTATACCATTCTAGCACATTTTTATGTGTAATGGTAGATTTGTGCCCCCCCAGAAAAAAAAAAAAATCCAACCCAGAATGCAAAAATTTGCAAATCTCAGACTTGTATTTTATTCATTATAGAAGGGGGGGCATGAAATGTTTAAACTGATTTTACTATTTCATGAAAAATATTTGCTCATTTTTGAATTTGATGGCAGCAAGAAGTCTCAAAAAGTTGGGATGGGGCAAAAAAAAGGTAGAAAAGGAAGTGATATCAGAAAGAAACAGTTGGAGGAACATTTTGCTAACTAGGTTAATTAGCAACAGGTCACTAACATGAGTGGGTATAAAAAGAGCATCTTAAAGGAGCAATCTGCCAAAAAAAAATGCATCTACAAATTGTGGAACCAGAGGAATGTTCTTCAGTGTGGAGTTGTGAAGTCTTTGAATCTTTTAATGCTATTACGTACTATAGATGTTGAGATATTCGGAGAATCTGGACATGTCTGTGTGCAAGGAACAAGGCTGAAAGTCAGTATTTGATGCCCATGGACTTTGGGCCTAGGCATGATTCTGTCATGGAAATAACTGCACAAGCTCAGGAACACTTCCAGAAATCACTGTCTGTGAGCACAGTTCACCATGCCATCCACAAATGCAGGTTAAAGTTCTATCAAGCAAAGAAGAAGCTGTATATGAACATGATCCAGCAATGCCACTGTCTTCTCTGGGCCAAAGCTCATATAAAATGGACTCAGGCAAAGTGAAAAAGGGTTCTACAGTCATGCAAATCAAAATTTGAAATTCTTTTTGGAAAACAAGGATGCTGCATCCTCTGGACTAAAGAGGAGAGGGACCGTCCTGCTTGTTATCAGAACTTAGTTCAAACACCCACATCTCTAATGATATGGCAATCCATTAGTGACTACAGAATCAGCAGCATGCGAATCTGGAGAGGCACCATCTGTGCTGAAAGGTATAAAGATTTTATATACCTAGCAACATATGCTCCCATACAGGTAAGGCCTTGTATATTTCAACAAAACAATGCTAAACCACAGGGTTCAGCATCAGACTCACAATGAGCTAATATTTATTAAATGGTACATTTTTCCAGTTTAAACATTTGATATGTTTTCTATGTTCTATTGTAAATAAACTATGGATTTATGAGGGTTGCTAACATGTCTTTGCTTTGTGGCGTTGTTAGTTAAAAGCCAACAGCTCACAGTGGTAGTGGTTGCATTTACAGTTATCAGTATCTTACTTTAGCATACTAACATTTGATAATTAGTGTTATGCACACACAGGTGACATTTATAAAGGTATCATTTGAAAATACAGTATTTAACAATAACTCAAAGTACTGTAAACATGTCAGGCAATGCATTAAATGGGCTCAGTGTTTGTGGCAGGATAAAAAGAAAAAAATAGTTGCATCTATCAAAATGTGCAAGCAATTAGTCTGTCATATTTCTGTTGCAGTGTGCAGTTGCCAAAACTTGTAATCACCCAGTGGTCTTTCTCTGCCCCGATCACCCTGTCAGACCCCTGATAAGAGAGAGCTCAGTCCAGTCAGCTAACTAATTAGCTAGAGTGAAAGTCTGTCTTCACACTGCCACCGACCACATACAGTCACACTGAAAAAAGTTCTACTTTTAATCACTGTTACCATGCTTTAGTCTGATCTTTTAGAATATTTGCACAGTATGCTTAATGCAGCTGCAGTGGTCTGGTTACTGCTCTTTACCAATTCAGTTGTGACTGACAGAGACCAGAAGTAAAGAAGCCACCTGTTCATGGTTGTAATGTTTTCTCTCCCTCCCCTATCGCTCTCACAATTTAATGTTTTTCAGTACTATGTTCTACTCAGCATGTACCCTACTTCCTGATGCTCTGAATATGATTTTTTGTTCAGGTTTGTGTTTTTGTACTGTTGTGTTAAATATATACAAATATCATGCAAATATCACTAATGTTAAAAAATAAATCATCACTGTCAACTTCCTACAAAACACTTAAACACTTTTGCACCTCTGCTTGCTTTTCTCCAGACATATATCTAACAAACTGAAGTCAATGTGTGGGACATGCTTCATAATTCATCACTTGAAAATCCAATTTATTGTGCACTGGAAGCTGCAGGCAATATTAAAAGATAAGAAAGAACTATCTGACCCATCACATGCTGATGGGGAAGTATTACATGGGCTGGATGAACAGTGAACAGGACTCTAAATGTATGTTAGATAGCGCTTCTGTTGCTGGGATGGGTTCTAATGAGTACAAATGCAGCAAATTTCACAGAAGATAGTGTTTCCCATCAATGCTTTATTAATATCAAATTTCATGTGTGTATGTGTGTATTGCAGAGGCATGGTAACAGTGCACATATTCATATGCTCTTAGGTCTTCCTTGGGTACAAAATGCAGCATATTAGCAGAAAGGTAGACTAGGTGAGCGTGTGTGTGTGTGTGTGTGTGTGTGTGTGTGTGTGTATGCGTGTGTGTGTGTGTATGCGTGTGTTTGTACAGCATTCAAAACTCTAACTTCTGCTCAGAGATGCATGAACGTGTCACTCTCGGCTTTTCAACACCCATCATGACAGCTAAGCAAGTGAGCAAGTGAGAGAGTGACAGAGACAGAGAGCTGAAGAAGGTTACTTTTTAGTGCAGTGATCTAACCTGTCCAGGGGCCCCTTATACGCTTACTTCTAGTCTCTATAGTGACAAAGTTTTAAAGCAATCACTTACTTTCTGACAGGTGAAACTTCCATTCAGCCTCCGTTTTAGTCTGCTGTTGAAATAAAATATGCCTGAGCAAAACCGCACATTGCATACCGTCAGTGGGTGACACAAGTCGACTGATGGCTACTTCAGCGCTGCTGTTATGGATTGCTGTCTTGCAGGTGTGGTGCAGACGGACTGGTGTAAGTTCTTCAGGAGAAGTCACACAAAAGTGAGTTATTATAGATATTTTTCAGCCATATACTGAAATGTTTATCAAACACTACCTTGTTAAATTACTGTGATTTGGGGTTGAATATGAGCAGCAATATAAGCTGCTTTTGAACCAAACAGTTCCAGGGACTATAGTCCTGTGGGAAATATACATCCTTCAAGTCTTTTTTCTGTTTGCATTCACACCCCTAATAGGAACCCTGAAGTGATAATGCAGCGTCACGTCTTGCTGTGGCGCTTTTATTTTCTTGTAATCCTGTTTCATTTCGTCTCTACACTATTTATTGGAATTGGAATTACTGTTGTTTTGGCAGATGCTACTGTCACACTACAAACAACAAAGTTACCAAACACAGAAGCATGACCAGTTTCACCATCGCCATGTTTCCTTTGAAGTGTTACTTCAGGGCTTGTTGACATTTCTTTGACAGAATTGCAGCGACGTGAGCAAGCATAAACCATCAACTCCTCCCGTATTGGCACACAAAGATGTAACTAAAGTTGAGACTAGCTCAACTTTATTCTACACACATGACTGAGTGTAGATAAAATGAATTTATACTCACTTTAATAGGTATGCCTGTTCAACTGATTGTTAATGCAAATACGCTACACTGCCAAAAGTATTCACTCATCTGCCTTCACACGCATACGAACTTGAGTGACATCCCATTCTTAATCCATAGGGTTTAATATGATGTCGGCCCATCCTTTGCAGCTATAACAGCTTCAACTCTTCTGGGAAGGCTTTCCACAAAGGTAAGGCGTGTTTATGGGAATTTTTGACCATTCTTCCAGAAGTGCATTTGTGAGGTCAGAAACTGATATTGCACTAGAAGGCCTGGCTCACAGTTTCCGCTCTAATTCATCCCAAAGGTGTTCTATCAGGTTGAAATCAGGATTCTGTGCAGTCTTGTCAAGTACCAAACTTGCTTATCCGTGTCTTCATGGACCTGCTTTGTGCACTGGTGTGCAGTCATGTTGGAAAAGGAAGGGGCCATCCCCAAACTGTTTCCACAAAGTTGGGAGCATGAAATTGTCCAAAATGTCTTGGTATGCTGAAGCATTAAGGGTTCCTTTAACTGGAACTAAGGGGCCGAGCCCAACTCCTGAAAATCAACCACACATCATACCCCACCACCGCACAGTCTCATCCATCACATGGCCAGATGGAGAAGCATGATTTGTCACTCCAGAGAACACATCTCTACTGCTCTCCACTTCTAGTCGTGGTGTCCTTTACACTACTGATGCTTTGCATTTCACTTGATGATGTAAGGCTTGGATGCAGCTGCTCAGCCATGGAAGCCCATTCCATGAAGCTCTCCACACACTGTTCTTAAGCTAATCTGAAGGCCACATGAAGTTTGGAGGTCTGTAGTGATTGACTGCAGAAAGTAGGCCACCTCTGCACATTATAAGCCTCAACAACCACTGAACCCGCTCTGTCATTTTAAGTGGCTTACTACAGTACTTCAGGGCTGAATTGCTGTCATTCCCAATCACTTCCACTTTGTTATAATACCACTAATAGCTGATTGTGGAACATTTAGGAAATTTCATAACTGGACTTGTGGCACAGGTGACATCTTGTCATGGTACCATGCTGGAATTCACTGAGCTCCTGAGAGAGACCCATTCTTTCACAAATGTTTGTAGAAACACCTGTGGCCACAGAAGTGATTGAATGCCTGAATTGGATGGGTGAGTGAATACTTTTGCCAACACACTGTATCTCATCAGTCAATTACATGGCAGCAACTCAGTATATTTAGGCATATATATTATATTATATTAAGTGACTGGTACCACGCAGGCTGCTCTGGGTATTTCAGAAACTGCTGATCTACTGGGATTTTCCTGCATAACCATCTTTAGGGTTCACATAAGAGGCTATTAGCGGTTATGTTTACATGGTTTTGAGCCACTGGCCTGAACTGAGCAGACCCAGTCTGTATACTAGTCAAACTAAACTGAAAAATAAAATTTAAAACCTAAACAAATAAATATACAAACTTATAATGACACTCGTCTAGGTGGATTTTGGGAATCTGGCTCAGAGATGCACATTTGTAAAAATTTCATGATCTGTAAAGAAGAATGAACCTCATATTCACATGTTTATAAATAGGGATAATGCAGTTCTGACTTTGTCCATAAACCGTTTTAGTGGTGAATCTGTGCATGTTGTTTTATGCATCTGGCCTCACGTCCATTTACTTACAGTCATCCTATGCAACCAAGAGGCTTTCAGCAACACAGTTCTCCCTGTTGTGTTATAATAAAGTCATAATGACCTGTTTAGTGCTGTCCCTCAATATCAGAACTGGACCTCTGGGATCAACATGAACTTAGGAAGAAGCATCCACTCATCATCCCAGTTAGTTTCACAGTTGGATTAATGTTTTCCGCTTTTATAGGTTGTGGCTGCTGTTATCAGGGTTCAGACGTTTGCACTGACCTGGGATCTGTCTTTCAGAAAAAAATGTCCTCACTTGAGTGGAAACTTTGTTAGCCTTCATTTAGTTGTCTTTATCTTTTATACAGAAAATCTCACATTTGAGAGTGCCAACAAGCATTTTAATAATGTTGATTTTTTTTCTCCTTTATTTTGCAGCATTTGTGCTTGATAGAAAATGAGAGATAACCAGCTTCTTCAAAGTTGCTACACACCATCAAATTATCTCAATCGTGATTATGCATCAGTGCCTCACATTAAGGAGATAAAGAGTGAGGGAGAGAGCAATGAGACAACAAACTTAAAGTATAATTACAATTAGGTTCAATGTAGGCCGTATTTGTTTTTGTTTTTTATTGATTAGTTTTTTGTTTGTTTGCTTGTTTTTTTTATTATAGCAATCAATTTTGCACTTCCTCAGTTCAGACTATAGCAGGAAACAACATAGAGCAAAGAGCAAAATCAAGCTTTAAGGCTGACTCTGTCATGGTCCTGGGTCTAGGACCCAGTGTTTCCTGTTTTCAGACTTTCAGATTCTGTTTTGTCTCTGTTGAATTCCTTGTTTGATTTCTGAGTTCTGTTCTGGGTCATGGTCTTTGCATTTAGTTCCTGTCTCCCTGTGTTTCCTCTGTGTGCCTCATTCCCTGATGTTTCTGTCTGGTTTTGTCTCTCTCTCTGTCTGTCTGGTTTCTATCTCAAGTTCTAGTGTCTTAGTTCTTAGTCCTGGTCTCTGTATTTAGTCTTTCCTGTTTGACTTTGACAGTCTGTCTTTGATAGTCTTGTACTATTCAGTTTTGCTTCCTTTGTCTTGTCAGTGAGATTCTGTTCAGATGTGTTCTCTGGTGTGTCCAAGCTCCCTGATTACCTGATGTATATATTGTCTGTATTTTTCCCTTGTCCTTTGTTGCGTCCTCATTATTGTCTCCTGCCTGCTGTGTGCTCACCGTCAGTCTGTATCCTTTTTTGTGAAGTTCTTTAGTTTCTTCTGCTGGCCCCATCCAGTTCTGTTTGTTCTGTATTCCAGCAATTAAAAGCTGAAGTTAAGTTCTGTCTCGAGTCCTACTTTGGGGTCTTCACCTGCCACACACAGCGCTAGTTTATGACATATTCACCTTCCTGGCACAGAAGTCTTTTTACAGCATGCATATTTCCATTGTAATACTCTTTGTTTGCTTGCCGGCTGTCAGTCTTCCCCATGATGTATCAGAGAAAATGAAAAACAACTTCTCCAAATCATATGATTGTAATTATATTGCAAATGACATGTGAGGCGCCTTTTGGGTTTAGCTGTTGGGCCAGCATCAAGTTTTAAGGCTTAATGTTATTTTGAGAAAGATGCTTTTAAGTAGCTGCTGTTTTATACTGGCAAGTAATAAATATGATTGTTTGTGCCTGAGTCAGTGTGTGCATTAGGGTTTAATCCCGGGATCCGGGATTCCCGGGAAATGCGATCAGAACCATTTCCCGTTTCCCGGGAAACGTTAGACGGGAAACCGGGAAAAAAGTCGCGCGCGTCGATTTGACTTTCAGAAAGAAAAGAAAGCTTCAGAAAGTTAAATTTAAGGAAATATTGAGAGAAGGGTTCGTTTAATGCGAAAAGCATTTCTCTTCATTTCAGGCACGTTCAGCCTCCGTTTAAGGCTTCAGCCTTCATCTCAAGCGTTTTAATAGAGGTATTAAACAGTTGTACTTTTTTCCTCTTTAATTTGTTGAAATCGTAGGCAATGTGTTTACCCTAAGGTATTTTGTATTATATAATTCTATATTATTATATATTGTTATATTGCATTATATAGCCTATAAAATATGCCTGCCCTGAACAATAAAGAAATATCTGTTTAACTTCGAGTGTTTCTTTTCCTCGTTTGCAGCCGCTTACTAACAATCATGAATTAGGATACGGGCCTAATGTGTGAAGAAATGATCATGAAATAGATTGCTTTAACATATTTCGCTTTTAAAATGGAGTTGAGTAAAATGTATATTTTTTAGGCTATAAGGATTGGCCAGTTTTTCAAAAGACGATTCACAGCGAACCTACTTTAACCCTCAGACACGGTGTTATAAATTTGCTGTTGCCAGAATGGCAATGACCAAGTCGTAGTGCATTACTCAAGGCCCTGTGTTATGCCATATTATAGTGAAGTACGGTAGTTAACTTTTCAATGACTATTACAGCGTTCCACTGGTGGAGATATAGTGCAACAGATGTCGCCACGACAGCGTGGCTGAGCCTTTATCAATGCTGTGGAGATGAACCGTATTGTTTTGCACCAGCAGTTGTAAAATATCTTGGTATAATTCCATGTACAATGGAGGAATATTCTAATTATATTTGTTAAGGGAGTGTTGAGGAACGATACAACACCGCATAGCTCGAGCACTCCAATGTCGAGATGTAGGTTTTATTGCATTAATCAAGCTGACGTTACCCCCTACTGGGCATAACAGGACATAGCTGGAAAGCTACCTCTACAATATCACAATAGGTTAAGGCCGACACAGGCTACAGAAGGCCTAATTAAAATAAAAAATAAATAAACTTTTTCCCGGGATTCCCGGGAAATGGCTCGTCATTTCCCGGGATTTGATTCATGTCATTTTCGGGAAAAATATTAAACCCTAGTGTGCATCTATGTATGATCATACATAATGTTTGTATGTGCATGTGTCTACAAACCAGCTATATCATGTTCCCAGCTCAATGCTGGTGTGTATCGATTAAGAGGTCGGTCACCTCCAGCTCAAACAAAAGGCTTGCAGTATATGTGTGTGGGTGGTACTGTGGCAGCCTTGAGTGAAAGCCTAGACAACAACCTCCCAGGTTCTCCACTCTCTGATGTTCAGAAGAATTGCAATTGACTTTTATTTTCTCTCTGGCTGAGTGCCCAAACACCATAAAATCACTGGATGCTGATACTGCTTAATGTTGTAATAATTTCTGTATGTGTCAAGGAAAACATTCAAATTCATAATTTAATGGACACATCGGTGTGGCCTTGGTTTGGGGATTGCTGTTCCTTTTGAAGCCTAGGTTGGGGTCTATAATTTGTTTTGGTCAAGGTTAACAGATCATCATGCATACCTCTGAGGAGATCTTGAATGCAAGTAGCCAATTAGAATGGGATGGAGATATCAGTTACATTGTAGCTCCTTTACTCGTCATATTGACAAACAATAAGTTAGTCAGAAATATATCTGAGGTAGTTGATAGTTGATATGCAAATTCAAATGAAATGCCTACACCCCTAAATTGTTATTAAAAAAAAAAAAAAATCTTTTAAAAACAGATGATTTGATTTCTCTCCATACCGCAAAATGGGAGCGAGATCTTTCCATCAACCCAGATCAAACTTTCTGAAAACAAATATGTTTAAACACCTTCAAAATGACTAAAAGCCCCAACTTACAACTTACACAGTACAAAACTCTCCATAGAACTCATTTTACAGGACAAGGATGCGTTCCAAGAGTATGCAACCACTGCACAGGCAACTCTGCTAAGAACTATATGCATGCTATATGGTCTTGTACATCACATTGTCAGAATGAACTATCACATGAGGCCTATCACAGCTCCACTGGTGCTATTGAAAAATAATATTTGACTTTGTATCTTTCTCTGTATGAGTTCCTGGGACAATCAGAACTTTGATTGCACTATTGGAAATTATTTATTTTGATGCATATGCAGTCTTTTTGCAAATTGTGCACAATAGGCATTTTATTTTGTTTTTCCTAGAACCATCCTGTCTTAGCTAAAAGGCTAGTTAATGCAATCATTACTTCTAGGCTGGACTACTGTAATTCATTATTATCAGGCTGTCCTAAAAGCTCCCTGAAAAGTCTTCAGCTGATCCAAAATGCTGCAGCTAGAGTACTGACAGGGACTAGAAAGAGAGAGCAGATTTCTCCCATATTGGCTTCTCTTCATTGGCTCCCTGTTAAATCTAGAATAGAATTTAAAATCCTTCTCCTCACATACAAGGTCTTGAATAATCAGGCCCCATCTTATCTTAAAGACCTCATAGTCCCATATCACCTCAGTAGAGCACTTTGCTCTCAGACTGCTGGCTTACTTGTGGTTCCTAGGATACTTAAGAGTAGAATGGGAGGCAGAGCCTTCAGCTTTCAGGCTCCTCTTCTGTGCAACCAGCTTCCAGCTTGGATTCAGGAGACAGACACCCTCTCTATTTTTAAGATTAGGCTTAAAACAAGGGTGGGGGGGGGGGGGGGGGGGGGGGGGTGTCCGTCCCATGAGACACTGAGTAATTCTTTTTCACTTGTCTCTTTTCACTCTGTTTATACACCATTCCACATTTAATCATAAATCTCTGGCTCTCTTCCACAGCACATCTTTTGCCTTGTTCTCTCCCCCATCCCCCCCAACTGGTCACAGCAGGTGCCCCTCCCTGAGCCTGGTTCTTCTGGATGTTTCCTCCAGTTAAAAGGGAGTTTTTCTTTCCCACTGTCACTAAGTACTTACTCATAGGGGGTTGTTTTTGATTGTTAGGTTTTCTCTGATATTATTGTATAATATTAACCTTACAATATAAAGTGCCTTAAGGTGACTGTTTGTGAAGAAAATGATAAAAGGAAATAAAATTGAATTAAAATTGAAAAGTTTATAAATATGAGTGTATCTCAGAGATGAAATTATGAATACACTCAAAATAAATCTGTGGTTTAAAAGGCTTTTGTGCAACTTTTTCTCATTTCTCATACAATTTTGAGGGAAACAGCTATGACATTTCTGTATCTAGATATCTTCAATTTATTTTTGGTTTATAACACTTTATTACACTAGCAATTTCTTTAGTTACTATGGACTTATTACATACATATTATTGATCAATGATCAATTGATCATTGTTTATTTTTGCTTTTCCCTGCCCAGCGGTGGGGTTTGGGGAATTGTGGTGCTCACTAAGCCAGTTGGTTAGCGAACTCTTTCCTTCTGGGGGGTAGTCTTCTACCTCCTACATACCTAGACTTATGTATCTTGCCCCCCCACACACACACAAACATGCCATAGAGACAAACACGTAGGAGGTGGGGGTGGGGGGTATTGGGGGAGCGGGTGCATCTTCCCACACCCCTGTTTCCCACACCCTACGCGGGGTGGGGGTCATAGTCGTGTTTACCCCTACCTACCACTCCCCACGGATCGTTGCTGCCTCCCCCAGGATGTGGGTACCTGTTGGTTCCGGGGTGCTTGGCTGTGAAGCCTCAGGTCTTCAGTGATCCTCGGGGGGTTACGGCTGACCCGGGACTCCTGGGTCTTTCTCTGTCTGCCTCTGACTCCTGGGGGGCATTGTCACAGCTTCTCACCCTCATTATCAAGTATGTTTCATCAGAAAGACAAAGACACTCTTTCATTCCTCACAAACACACACACACAAAAAAAAACGATTGTTGGTTTGTGTAGCCATTTCTTTTGATTTTTGTCTTTTCAGATGCTGTTTATTTTTTGTATGTGTTTTCTTGCAGGTGCAGCAGATGTTGATGTATTTGGATTTCTTATTTTCTCCTCCCTTTTTTTTTCTTTTCTCCTTCTCTGCTTTTTTTTTCCTACCTGTCAACTCTGTCATCTCTTTATCACACATGCATACATGTGAATAATAAATATAAAAAATAAAGAAAGAAGAAAGATAAAAACACAATAAATTGTTTATAGAGCTTGGAAAAGCAACTGTGGTTTGCACAAGGGTGCATTCAGATTGTGATTCTGATTGCAAAAGCTACCAGACAGGACAGGTTATCAAAAAGGAATGGAAGAAAAGAAAAATCTGATAAAAATAATTTGCATTGTGAAGGAAAAATCTACAGTTTCTGTATCGCAAGTCAAGAATGATTTCCAAGGCATAGGTTTAATGTGTTCTATTGTCTGATTTAGAGCAGACGTGACCCTGTCCTGACCCTGTCCTGACCCTCAGACGGTTCAGCACAAGATGCAAACCTTTGGTAGATCTCATAAATACAAAGGCAAGATTTCAAGACTGATACTCCTGAATACCTAAACTATGTGTTAAAAAGGGCAAAATAGATCCCACACATAGATTTAGTGTCTTAAAGTAGTAACTATTAATTGAAGAACTAAAAACCTATGTGACTATCTTAACCGTAAATCGTGACATCTTTGGAGATTTGAGCTATTGGTAATGACGCTGGTGATCCTGACACTGGTATTACTTGGTAACAGACCAAAAACAAATTTTGTGTCCACTCCCATCTGTCCTACCAGACATTTGAAAGAGAAGTCAGTGCAAACGGTAAGTGAACACATCATCATTCAAAAGCAACTCACTATGTATAGCAGCAAATGATTGCATTATTTTTTTGTCAGTGTTGACATGCAATACTGATTCCAACTGTCTTCAATTCACTGGTGCAGTAGCTGAAGCTGTCACATGCAGTTAAGTACAAAACTAGCCTATACAAGCAGTGTTGATAACACATAGTCTTAGTGTCTTCTGGGTAATCACGATTATTTTGTTCAATATTGAGATCACAATTATTTGCCACAGTTATTTGTTGCACTGCCAGATAAACAGAACACTGCTTTCGGTACAAATTATTGCATCAAAATAAAATTGCTCCTCCTTATTCATCTAAATTCTGTGCATCTCTTAGATTAAATCTAAGAAAAAAAAAAACGACTAAAACCTAACACAATATTCAAACAACAGGGCACTACTTTCTTCACGAGGCGACAGTTGTTGTGATTTGGCACTATATATTTTAAAGTTTTCCCTCTTATATCAACCAAATAACTGTCAAGAACATACATCTGTCAACATCTGAAGAACTCTATTGCAGCATAACTAAGGGATGGTTCAGGGTCACCAAACGGGGAGCTGGTTCCACAGAAGAGGGGCCTGAAAGCTGAAGGCTCTGCCTCCCATTCTACTCTTAAGTATCCTAGGAACCACAAGTAAGCCAGCAGTCTGAGAGCCAAGTGCTCTATTGAGGTGATATGGGACTATGCGGTCTTTAAGATAAGATGGGGCCTGATTATTCAAGACCTTGTATGTGAGAATAAGAATTTTAAATTATTTTCTAGATTTAACAGGGAGCCAATGAAGAGAAGCCAATATGGGAGAAATCTGCTCTCTCTTTCTAGTCCCTGTCAGTACTCTAGCTGCAGCATTTTGTATCAGCTGAAGGCTTTTCAGGGAGCTTTTAGGACAGCCTGATAATAATGAATTACAATAATCCATCCTAGAAGTAATAAATGCATGAATTAGCTTTTCAGCATCACTCTGAGAAAGGATGTTCTCACAGTCTTCTAGTTGCCTAAAGTGAGCTAGCAAGAGAAAACAAAGTCAGAGAAAACATGCACACAACACAACATGAAGATCCCAACCAAGACACCAACCAAATTACTCTTTAAAAATTACCCCCCAAACTCACTCTTTAAAAAAGGACTGTGATCTGTCAACACGCAGTATCGCTGTATTTGCTGCATTGAGGCAGTGATGCTGAAAAATACCTTATGGTATCCCTGTAGTGCCAGCTGCATCTGATCGACCTGCAGTATTTGAGCTCCTTGGATTAGAATGCATTGGTGACAGTCATATCTATACTCTATAATTTTCTTGACTGATCATAGGTTACAGCAAACTATTATTTTTTTTTTTTTTTTTATTATTATGGTTTATTTTAAACCAGTGCTTATATTCTGCATGTACGTTGAAGAAATTATTGATGATCATAATCATTCCTATTATCCATAGTGGTTGTAAAGTAGCAACCAAAACTGATCACATGCATAACCTTACCTTGTGGCTTGAAAAAATATGACAAGCCCTGAAAACATATTAAAAAAGGACATTTTGTACTTAAAAAAAGAAACAGAAATCTGCTCAAATATATAATTTTATATTTATATAAAACTTGTACTGTGAATTTTCTTAACCCTTTCTAAAAATGTTCTCAATGCTATGAAGGCATCAGCAGAGGAAGAACGACAGATGTGAACGAGTTTTTTTTTTTTCTGCCTTTATACTGAAGAGCACACAGCAGGTTGGTTTTAAGACCAAAACCCTTTTAATGCTTCATGTGCCACATATTATTAAGCAAGATTAATAAGACCATAACACTTTCCAAAGCTACCATCATTTTACATGATCAAAAAGTATTTTAGATGATCATGTCTTCATGCTTAAAGCAGAGAATGATCATCCATTTTAATAAGTTAGAGCACAGACAGAAAAGTCTACTCACTGATTATTCTGCTGTTTTTTTTGTTTTTTACATCTGTCTGATTTTGTGCTGACAGCTGGATACCAAATGTTGGTGTTGACTATGTACTGTAAACAGATATCCAGCTACAATATGCTTTGAGGTCAATACAAACACCCCGAATTTGCAGAGTGATTTGCAAATATCGCATATTGATATCAAAATCTTTTGGAGTTCTGTGAACAGTTTACTGTGCATGCGTACATTCCAGATGCAAAGCGAAGTTAAAAAAAAAAAAGGAGAAAGTTGTATAATAAATTGTGCATCTCCTTTGACAATATTAAAATAGCTTTGCCATAATGAAAACCATGAGGCAGACTGAATTTTAACATATACTAAGCCACATTCTTGGCCCAAGGTTTATTTCCCTAAATCCCTTGAGGAAATGAAAGAAGGCAGATGACAGCTTAACCGTCCCCTTTGTAAAAAGAAACCTGTCTGCTGGAAGAGTTTGTTTACTTGGAAATATGCAGCAGCCTGCTAGAACATACAGTACTATATGCATGTCTACATTTTTTTTTTTGGCGAAAATTAGATAACTGAAGTATGTATGCCTTCAAATAAATCAAAACATTAGGGAAAATGTTAAAGTGAAGATAATTCATAAGTAGCTGAGCATGGATAGAACTTCCAGTGATGAGATATCATGATAAGATAAATGTGTAGCTCTGCTGACAAAAGGAAAATTAATGACGAATTATGTGACTATGACACAGCATGATGTTATCACCATTATAGGGCACAACCAATATCCTACTCGAAGCATGTCTCACCACTTTATTATGCCTCCGAGCAGAACGAACTTTTATTTACATGAATATGGAGAGAAGGATCCCTTTGATTCCAGTGGTCACACAGTTATTAAGAAATAAATAAATCAGCAGTCAAATCTGATTAAAACTATAACATCGAAATTAGGTTATTTTTGCAGCTATACATGCACAAAGTTTCACAACAATATGGCTCAATCCAGAACACCAGTACGATGTTTGTGGCTCTTCCCACCAGCACTCAAACAAAAGCCATGCTAATTCATGTTATGGACCCAGGAAGTCATGAAAAACAATAAGTACACTTACCTACATCTTAGTTTCAGTAATAATGAGATGAAATGCACACAGTTGAATCTAACATCACTCTCAATAACATGACTGGTCTGAATGTTTCCAGGTTTAGCTGTTTATTGGCTCTTAACAACCGCAATTGTTGGAGAATTGTACTATGTACCATGTCTTTTCCTTAAAATGTCAGGCATAACACACCACACACACACACACGCGCGCGCGCACACACACACACACGTTTAATATTGTTTGAAAAACAGGCAAGTTGAAAGTGGTTTGTCTCAAAATAAGCACAGTACAGATACACTGCAGTGCAGCAATCAATTCAAGATGATGGATCCAGCTGTTGTTTGTCATGGAAACTGCCTTGAAACCCCGGGACCACCAAACCCCCTGCAGGCCCAGCCGCAGGTCCTTGCTCAGTTTCGTTTAAAGGCTTGCCTCAGTGCCTCCGCCCAAAAAGTAAAAAACAAAAGCGGAAAAAATAAAAAGCACCACCAACAACAACAATGGTAGGCTTTATTCTTCTTGTCCCTCCAGAGCCTTGATTTCACATCCATGTCTATTATACATGAATGTCAATGGATGCAATGAATCAATGCAAAACAGAATAATAAATTATGTATTTCACTGGTCCTTCCTGCCGTAAGCAATGCAGGAGCGAGAATTGAATGCCACCCCCTTCTTGGCAAAACAAGTTATTCTGGCAGGAGGAAGAGTATAGTGTTGAAGAAATGTGTATGCTGTCTTTTTGTCTACATCCACAGTATATTTTTTGTGCTGTTACAAATGGTATGTTAATAAAGCTTTACACTAGGTTTGGGTTCTAAAAGATACAGTACTGTCTTGGCAACAGGCAGTTGTCAGATAACTGGTATTATGAACATGCACATGCTTCATTGTCTTAAAATCCTCGGTATATTTGGATATCTTCAGTAACTTCAAATGATGACTCTGCTAGTGCATGTGCAGTTCTGAGCGCACATCTGTTTCACTGACAGGCAGAAAACAGAGAAGAAAGGAAGATGAGGGAAGTGGGTGGAGGATGAAATGGAGGGGGCTGTGGTAGAGGAGATACCCAGAGGCTGACTGCGACTATCATGGGAGTTCAACAAAGTGCAGCAGGCCCTACAGCTGGACTTCAGAGACAAGTATGTCTGTGTTCAGCTGTTTGTGTGCATGCAACTTTCACATGTTTGTCTTTTGGTGCATGCATAAGGTGTGTGTTTGTGTGTGTGTGTTTTTAATGACCTATGTACATTTGCTGCATGAATGATGACAATACAATACCATGTGATCAGGACTTGGAAATTGCCATTTCCAAACAGCTTTGTTTTTCTTTGACCATTCTTTGGTAGAACCATTTGTATGCTTAGGGTCATTGTTTTGCTCTGTCACCCGCTTTCTCTTAATATTCGCTTCAGAGACAAATGTACTGACATTTTCCTCGACAAGCCATCCTGACCAAGATGTAGCAAAAATAGGAACAAATCATGTTTCATAGATGGGAAAAAGTTTTTATGTTCGAATGCAGTGCTTTCCTTTCTCCGAACATTGAAGCCAAAAATTTTCTTTAGGTCTCTTCAGTCCATTAAAGTTCTGTCAAGTGGCCTCCTGGGTGTGATTTTTAGCAAACTGCAGACAGGCAGCAGTGCTCTTTTTGAAGAGCAGTTCTTTCTTCTCGCAGCTCTGCAATGCACATCTTTGTTGTTCAGTGTTATTCTGATGGTGAGGTTAGAAACATTTAACAGTTTGAGACAGCTATTTAGTTGCTTGGACTTTATCTGGGGTCTCCTTGTGACCTCCCAGACTATTACATGCCCTGCTTTTAGACCGGTGGTTTTGGTCCATCACTTCCTTTATCCATATGATGATAAACTTCCTCAAGTGTGTGTGTGTGTCTTAAATTTAGATAAAAACAGTGTGCACTTACACTGTTTTTGTGCTAGATTAAAAGAAACTTACAAAGGATAATAATGGAGGTATAATAACTGGGTTATTATACCTCCATTATTATCCTTTGTAATTTATTTAGAAATATACAACATCTCAAAGGCTTCACAAACTCCTTTCTGCAACTGCCTATGCTAGTATGTGGGCACATGTGTGTATACAGTAGCTGATGTGAAAGAGAGAGAAAGAGGCATGTCACGTGGGGTGGCAGGTGTGAGCTGTGGACCACAAATGAGGCCAGTGACTGACGGTTCGTCTTTGTGGCCAAGCTTGCCCCAATTTATCCTCTCTCCCTCTTGCAGACTTCAAACTCCTTTTCACTTTGATGGGCAATGTGTCCTAGTTCCTTGCAAAACTCAGCTGCTTTATAATTAAATGTCAAATAACTGTTACCCATCACTCGGTCAGAAACTTTATTATTTGTGGCAAATAGAGCACTAACTCCGAGAGAAAATTCAGACTTAATATTTGCAGCATCTGGGCTTTTCTATTGACTCAAATACTGCAGACAACTGGATTGCTGCAGCCCCCTGTTGTGAAGTTAGTGCCAATCCAAATCAAGCATAAACTTTCTTTGCTAGAAGGGGATGTCAAGCAATTTTCTATACTTTCAGGTCTAATATTTCATATCTAAATCTCTTATTTGAACCACATTTCTATGAAAACATGCTTAAAAAACAAAACAAAGTTGTTGGGTTGATTTGCCAGTCATTAAATGTTTTGGTGTCATTATCAGAAAGTGCTCCTGCATGCTGACATTATCAAGAAAGCTGTATTAAATGACAAACATTACTTTCACATAAAAAAATAAGTTTCTGTTATTAAAATATTAACCAATTGCTGATTTAATGGCTGCCTGAGGCCAGTAAAATATTAGATATTATATATGTGTGTAATATATGTGTAATAATGTATATTATTTTACCTTTAAAGGCCACATTTTACATTTTTTTTAATCATTTTTTTTCACTTGCACAATAATTTACACTGTGTATCATTGTGACAAGTACTATTACAGCCCTTATATTTATAACATATTTATAACATTTTTATCTGCTTCCAGGTATATCCACTTACTGTAGAAAGATGTCCAGTAGCAGTGTGAATAAAAGCAGTAATTGGAGACAGACACCATTTCACACAGTGGAAGTTGACATTTGGGTGCCAAGATGCACTTAAAGCTAAGTTTCCAGTGTCAGTTCAGCAAGTCTCTGAGCCACATCTGAAAAGACAGCAACTGAGCAAAGCCTTGGCAGTTAAACTTCACACATAAGTTACTTTACACATATGAATACACAGTTAATATTGCTTGAAGTTTGAAACATCATGGTCCTGTCAAGAACAGCAGCAGAGCGGGGTAGCATGACAACTCAAAGACCTTGGAGAATAGCATATTATCCATCAAAATAGACAGTTTCATGCTACTGTTTTAATATTTTAAGTTTAGTAACATTAAAAGAACAGGAGATGACGTCAAAATGGGATCAAATCTTTCATCTTTTTTCTTCATCTTTTCCATACCTTAAAATCATTCTCCTTCCTCTCCAGGTCTCAACTTTACACAAATCTCTCCCAATATTAAACCTCCTTTTTTTTTTTTATAAATTAAAAAAGAACACCCGTTGTGCATTCAGAGCACATCTTTTGAAAAATGTCTGTATTGACGTGTCTTCTCTTAATGCAAAAAATGTGTCACCATCATCTGTTGTGAGCAAATGGAATCATCTCACTACAGCTTTACATTTTTAATTACATGCATCTTGAATCATCTTGCATCTAAGCATATTCTCCCCAGTCTGTAATTTTTGTGACATTATTTGGAGAACTTGTGATTAAAGAAAGATGCTCTGCATTGCTTTGTGTATGTATTCAGATAATCTATAGTCCTATTGTGAAATCTGAAGCTTAGATTTTTTTGCTCTAACCATCTTGGGACTGTAACCAGGAAGGGGTCTAAATGAGGAAATTGAGGGTCACTGAATGATTATAGAGTAGTGATTTGTCAATCACAAGGTAGACCCATTCTAAAGCATGTGCTTTACTGATAAATGATTACTAAATGAACCCCACTGTATTCAGAAAGAAGTGAAACTGAAGACTAAGAGAATAAACTCAACAGAGATATGTTTACAGAGGTCATAAATGAAGGCTGAAGGGTTGTCTTCCAGCAGACATATGGCCAACTGGACTTTTTTTTTTTTTTTTTTTTTTTTTTTTTTTTTTTTGCAACCAACGGAGTCGACCCCTCCTGGCTGTCAGAGAGAATGCAGGTTTAAGGCAGTTGCACTTTTCACACCCAGAAGATACGGCTATCTTTTATAAACAACAGTCTATGCTCATGACTCAGTATCCATAATACTAAGTAAGGAACATTACACATTAGCCACACACACACACACACACACACACACACACACACACACACACACACACACACACACACACACACACACACACACAGCTCCCTTCTGTCTCTCTGAATATGAGTTCTCCTTATCTTGTTTTTGTCTGTTTATTAGGACTTATTACCAGCTGTGACAGCAAGGCTGGTTTTGTTTTCACATTGTGAGACTGTGTGTGTGTGTTTGTGTGTGTGTGTGTGTCACTGAGGCAAAATGTAATCACAGAAACACCTTTTGTAGAAGGAATAACAGCTAAGGTAATTTTTCTGTTTGTCTGCAGTCAGTGCATTAAAGAAAGAGTCACAGTCACAAACTTGACACCTCTGTAGATGAGACCGAAACAAAGGCCAATCCTAAGGTTTCATGTTCTTTTTAATCTTCTTATATATGTTGCCCCATATAAAGTATCAGTTAATTCATAATGTATCAACATATAATATTTACCAGCGGTGCCTTAGCTGAGTGCCTGAGGTGACCATTTAGGGATAACTGCTGTGATAGAGTAGAAAAATATGTCTTAAATGGGACATTTAGAGTAGCTTGAAGTCTGAGATGAAAAATGTGTCAACACAAGTCTTTTGTATGGGTATTATATGTATGCTGACTGTACATGGAGGCGGAGAACGATGGAAATTCTCGGCTCAGCTCTGTTATACTTAAAGGAAGCTAAACACATTTCCACACACTTTAAAGTACACCCTCCAGGCACATGCACATGCCAGCGCTTAATCAATTGAAGGAAATGTCATGCATTCTGTTTCTAATTGAAAGTAAGCAGATGGCTGTGGGGTTTCATAAAGAAAATTCAACATCAGGTGCTGAGACATTTTGAAGAAAATCCCATCAGGGATGCGAAGAGAAATGTGAACAAATCTCGGTTCCGTTAGATCAGACACAGGCAGGCCCGCACCCAAGAGGGAGCCTCCGATCGATACTAAAACAGTGAGAACAAGTCCGGGCCAAGACACAAGAGAGCGATAATGAGAGAAAGAGGTAGAGGAAGAGAAGGCGTAGATGGGGATGGAAGTGGCTGAAGATGTGTGACATCAGAGCTACAGCCAAGTGAGAAAAACTGGAGTTAGTGGATAAAGACAGGAGGTGAAGGTAAGGTGGTATCATTTAGCCTTTTAACATATGGTAAAATGGGTTTTTATTAATGCCCCACACCCTGACAAACCTAAAACCCTGATCCATTCTCTATTAAACACATACTTTTAAGAATGGGGAAGACAAATGATCATAGAATTGCAGAAAATATGTGGAAATAGACCCACAGGGGGTAAGCCCAGGTGCACTCATCTCTCTTTCACCTGGACGCTTTAGCAAATTTGGCCTTTGATTGTTATTTGGTGTTACATATAAGCCTGCTGCTGTGGTGGGTAGTTCTTAGAGCAGTACAGTGCTTATTAGATTTTGCAGGAGGAAGCACTCTACTCTCCCTGGAAAATGAGGATTAAATCGTCCTGCAGGAAAGGACTGAATTGCCCCTCAATTGATGTGGTTACACAGCCGGGAGTACATAGCGTGCTTGGCACAATGCACACAATATCACTATGTATGGGTCCCTTATGGGCAAGCTAATGTGGCTTCTTATCAACATTTGATCCAAATTGCATCATGTTCTTTTAATGAGGTTGCACTTCAGCTTGAAGGTGCGTGTCTCAGCGACTGGAATAATAACTGTGTTCACACATATGCCTGACATTCTAAAACATTATGTATTTTAGAATGTCTGTTCTTCACATACAGTACTGTACCTTTTCCTGCTTCAGGCTAAAGATGCCGGGAAACACATTTGTGGACTATTTATGTGTTGTGGCACTAATACAAGATACAATCACAAAACCCTTTGGGTGTGTAGTTGAGATGAAAATGAAGCTTGGGCTGGAAGACAAGTGTGGTTTGACATCTGTGCCATTAGCACCACGGCCAAGGGAAGTATTAGAAAGGTGTGTCATGATGTTGGGTTTCTGTCGAGTACTGTCCCCTTTCATTTGCTGCTTGTCTCCCACATTCACGACAGTATGCCCCACCCTGATTAGTCTAACCTGCATTGTCTTTCACACCTGTTTCTAATTAGCCAATCACTCTCTCTAGTATACCTCCTCCCTTGCATTTCCCAGTTGCCAGATCGGCTTATTAGTCTTGTATTCAAGTCTTTTAGGATTTCTAGTTTTCTTTGCACAGTTAAACCCTGTGCTGGAGCTTTTGCATCATTTTTGCTTTTCCTTTTTGCCTGCCTAATTTGTTTGCCATACGCCATAAGGCTATTGCAGAGGCCTGGGTGGGCCATTTGCTGCATGTTTCCCCCTGCACTCTCTCCCAGCTTTACTGTCCATTCTTAACTGCCCAGTATATATGCTTCCTGTCCCCAGAACACAGTATATGCCCACGGTACCTTTCAATTTCTTAATGCTTACATCTGCATAAATCTTGTAGCGATTTGGATGGTGTGCATCTCAGCTACTCTGAGAGGCTCTGCAGCCTGCAATTACCAGTGACACCATTCTCTGCACCTCTGCAGACATTGTTTTCCACATTAAAGGATGATTCAAATTTACTTCAACCTGCCATGTCCCACATGAACGTAGCAATTGCATCTCTAAGTGTCAAAAGAATGGAGCAAAACTGATGATGGATGTAATCATTCCAAGCACTTGTCTCTGATGCTGACTGTAAACATAGAAAGTAGCTGCCTGGAACAGCTATTATGGCTAATTGTACAAAGACTGACATCCAGGGAACCTGTTTACACGTGAAGCTGTCCACAGCTGAAACACATGAATTTGACAGCAACTAAATGCTTTCCAAGGACATGTAAGAGCTTTTGGCCATCATTGGAACAGATCTTAATAAAGAAAAAAAAAAAACTGAGAAAATCCCCCTCCACCACCACAATAAAGAACATTAACCTAGAAGTGACCAGTATCTAAATGATACAATGACATATTCGATGGATAGATGAAGCCAGCTGTGCCATATATGCCATGTCTGCAAAGGGTTTCAGTCTGGCATGAACATGTCCCGTGGTCTTCCTTCCTCTGCCTTTATTCTTTCCATCAAAGATCAAAAGACAGAGTTCAATTAAATGTCCACATTTAAAGTGGAGTGACTTGTGATTATCTTTCTTGCAGCCACTAACTGTGTTTACTTTTGATCAGATTCAGACGAGCATTTGAAATGTTTTATGTAAAAAGGCATGTTCTGAAAAGCTGTAGGAGGCCTCGGCTGTTTGTCCCCGACACACATTTGTTGAAGGAGGCGTCATGTTGAAAGTTAGCATGATGAATAGAGCCACAATAGCCACATTTACGGGAAATATTCCAAGCTGGGAATGAACCAGATTTATTATTACAGTGCATTTAAATCTTAAAAAAAAAAAAAATACATCGCATCATTTATATGAAAGACAATCCAAACATTTATTTTATTTACTCCCACTAATCGCGTCATCTAGCCTCATTTAGCCCCTTTAAAGAGACACATGGTTGGACAATCAGACCATGCCAACAGTGGGCTATTCATTCTTCTGGAAGATTTATGCTTGAAGCTTTTTGGCAACACTTTGCCTCGCAGATAAAAAAAAAAAATTGGCTGCTAGAGGGAGCGTGAACAGTGAGCACAAAACCAAGCGAACAGATTTGGAATTCAGTGTGTACCGCCATGTTCTAAAAACACCCCCATCTTGGTGTTATTGCTCAACTTCAAAAGGTCTACGTGCATGGGAATTTTTTGTGCTCAGTACATTAGTAAGTATGTGTGCAAGCTTGTGGGTTTGCATATAAGAATCGAAGCCATTTGTTTGAACATATTTATTTGTGTGCTGAAATATGTTGAAGCCTTTATCATTCTACAAGCCCTTTTCATCCCACTTGACAGAACTTACTAAACAGTGCTGGGCCCTGGAGCCTAAAATGCATTTAGAAATGCATGGAAGTGACAATGAACCAGCTATAAATAACTTTGAATTACTATACCCTCCATTAAACAGCTCTGTTCACACCAGCTGTATGTTAGCGCTGCTTTCTGAATAAGCATGTTAAAAAAAAATATATTCAAGATGCCGTATAATTCTACTTGTGAGCCACCCACTCAATGAGACAGAAAGCTATGCATATGTTCACCAGTTGCTGTGATGCGGAGCCATACCTGCCAAATGCTGATTTCTAAAAATAAGGACTGCTCTCCAGTCCCAGCACACACACATACTGCCGTCAAACTTTCTCCATAAAGTCCCTCATAGTCCTGGCAAAGTATAATGACTTCCATTGCAGGATAAACTTTCCTCAACACAGCAGATGGCCATGATTTAAATCTAAAATGAGAACCTTATCTGCTGCTCATGTGGCTGCTGTTGCTGCTGCAAGACCAATGGGTAAAATGGCACCCCCCCCACTCTTCAGCCATACCCTGAAGGAAGAATTTACACATGCATCTGTTACTGACCTGCAAGCTGGCTAATGAGGAGCTGGCACTGGACATACCTCACCAGTAGAGCAAGCAAGCGAGCATGCATATATCTGTACATGAAAGCTGTCCAAAGAATCGGCCTAGGGTGATTGCTGCAGCAGTGTTTTGTGTTAGATCAAATAGGTAGTTAAGAACACGGGGAAATTGCCTCATGTGTGGAAGAGCTGATGTCACACAGGATAAGACTGAGAGGAAGAAATAAATTCATGAATAAGGAAAACATTCAGTGTTTCCCAATGAAAAAAATCTGTCCAGTAGCCAAGAATGCTGACTGGCAAGGAGCTTCAAAAGGTCCTTGCCAGATGAAAACTCTTCCTTTTCAGTATTTCATTATAGCTGGGAAGGTTTACCCCAAAATGACAAATGACACATTAGCATCAGTTAGAAGATAATTCAAGTGACCTCAGCATATTGGCAGCTTTATAAAATGTCAGCTGGAGCTGCCGTTGCGAATGCAGCAAGGACGTCATTTTTGGGACACAAAGACAAATAGTCTGATCAACCGTGCACGTTGGGTCCAGGACGACAAATAGTGGTGTGTTCATGCACTGGCTGCCTAATTCGATTGCTCAGTGTCATAAAATGCACTGAGAATAATTCATGGAATTAACTCAGCATTGTTTCTAATTTTGAATAAACAGCTGGTTGGGACACCTTTTTTTTTTTTTTTTCTTGAATACTGTTTTATTCATCAGTGTGCTGTAACTGCTCCATGACATTTGAGGGTATTAATGCAAGGCTGAAGCGCTGTTCATTTCAAGTATGTGATCTACGCTGAGTACTTTTGGAAGAGCAGCACAAGGGGTGCATGGATATAATAAAGTTGGACGCCGATGGTCACGCCTACAGCAGAAAATTTGAACACACTTTCTGAGTGGATTGTTGCCAAACATCAGATTTTTAAGCAGTGACAATCTTTCTTTATGTCTTTACTAATAAGATTCCAGCATTCATTTCTTCCCTGTTGTTAAAGTTGTGTTAGGAGAGGGATTTAAAGACACAATGTCCTTACTCATGTAACAAAATCTTGTCCACTAGTGATTTCAAATCTGGAAGGACATTTCTCTCTCTTGGTTCATGTAAAATTATTGAAGCTGATTTTATCTTGTGTTTAATTTTGACTGGTATGAATTTAAAATTGAGCATGAAAAAATTGTGCTGCTTTGGATTAAATATATCGTATTTCACAGAGGCTCAAATTGTACAATTTAGTGTGGAGTGACCCATATATGATATTTCAATTTTAAAAAATTAATTAATTAATCAAAAAAAAACAGCAGGTGAATTAACACGTCAAATTTAAAATAAAATGAAAAACCTGTATCTGTGAATAAACATGATATTTACATTTTTTAATTTTTTTTACAGAAAAAAAAATTTCCACACAAAGACTTTAAAAATACAGTCACAAATTTAACATAATTTCATGAATATCCCACATTTATTTACAAAATACTGTTAAATTCTGGTTTAATGCTGTAAATATGTATCTAAAATTTCATGCACTGAGTGTAAAATAAAAAAAAAAAAAATGTAATTTTCCATGGATTTGTTCATTAAATAACAGATATGTTGTGTAATTATGGACATTTTCATAAACAAAATGGTGGGAAATATTTGTGTAATTTGTTTTTTGTGGGTTTTTTCACTTCCTGTTTTATTTTGGTGGTCATTTGTCTCTGTACAGTATTTAGTTTTGCTTCCTTTGTATCACTGTTTTGAATAGTTCCAGCTGTATCTTGTTCCAGTTATTTATACTCCCCTTATTTCCCTTGTGTGTATTTATTGCCTTTTTCCTTGGATTTTTGTTCTGTTTTGTTAGTTTTTTCAGGCTGTTTGTTAACCTCCCCTCGTCTACTCCCCGTTCGCTGAAGAACTTTGGGTTTTCCTGTTTAGTTTCCCTCTGTGGACTTCTGCATACGTCCTAATTAAAGGTTAGTTTTCAGTTTAACCTGCTGGGTTCTGAGTACTGCATTTGCATTCCTCTTATTTCACACTTCACAACAGATCGCAAGTGCATATGCAAATGCAAAACATTTTTTACAGAACAAAACACACAATCAGTTCAGAGATTACTCATTTTTAACTCTGAATGTACAGCTGCTGGTCATAAAATTTGAATATCATGAAAAACTTTATTTCAGTAATTCCATTCAAAAAGTGAAACTTGTATTTTATATTCATTCATTACACATGGACTGATATATTTCAAATGTTCATTTCTTTTAATTTTGATGATTATAACTGACAACTAATGAAAACCCCAAATTCAGTATCTCAGAGAATTAGAATATTGTGAAAAGGTTCAATATTGAAGACACCTGGTGCCACGCTCTAATCAGCTAATTAACTCCAAACACCTGAAAGGCCTTTAAATGGTCTCTCAGTCTAGTTCTGCAGGCTACACAATCATGGGGAAGAATGCTGACTGGACAGTTGTCCAAAAGATGACCACTGACTCTTTGCACAAGGAGGGCAAGACATGTGCCATGTTGGTCCACTGTGTTTTCTGAGGTCCAAGGTCAACGTGGCCATCTACTAGGAAGTTTTAGAGCACTTCCTGCTTCCTGCTGCTGACCAATTTTATGGAGATGCAGATTTCATTTTCCAACAGGACTTGGCACCTGCACACAGTGCCAAAGCTACCAGTACCTGCTTTAAGGACCATGGTATCCCTGCTCTTAATTGGCCAACAAACTCGCCTGACCTTAACCCCATAGAAAATTTATGGGCTATTGTGAAGAAGTTGTGGTACGCCAGACCCAACAATTCAGAAGAGCTGAAGGCCACTATCAGAGCAACCTGGGCTCTCAGAACACCTGAGCAGTGCCACAGACTGATCGACTCCATGCCACGCCACATTAGTGCAGTAATCAAGGCAAAAGGAGCCTCAACTAAGTACTGAGTGCTGTACATGCTCATACTTTTCATGTTTATATTTTTCAGTTGGCCAACATTTCTAAAAATCCTTTTTTTTTTTTTTTTTTTTTTTTTTGTACTGGTCTTCAAATTTTCTGAGATACTGAATTTGGGGTTTGCATTAGTTGTCGGTTATAATCAAAATTAAAAGAAATGAACATTTGAAATATATCAGTCTGTGTGTAATGAATGAATATAATATACAAGTTTCACTTTTTGAATGGAATTATTGAAATAAATCAACTTTGTCATGATATTCTAATTTTATGACCAGCACCTTTAGGGGCATATGCACGACTCTGATGATCAAATGAAATGCAGACTCCCACCACAAACATGCATTTTGCAAATTCCCACTTTTTTCCTTTTATTGGTGATTACAGTAAAGTCCGTG
The DNA here is from genome assembly GCF_007364275.1 of Archocentrus centrarchus. Classification (NCBI taxonomy): domain Eukaryota; kingdom Metazoa; phylum Chordata; class Actinopteri; order Cichliformes; family Cichlidae; genus Archocentrus; species Archocentrus centrarchus. The sequence continues at coordinate 6,907,094 of NC_044366.1, forward strand.
TTTAGTTACTGATTACTAATTGTTTTTGTACTTAAGTCAGCAGATGCCTCTTCAAGATAAATTCCAGCAAAAGATGAAAAAGAGAAGAACAACACTTTGAGCAGGCAGCTCATACTCATCTTTCCCTGAAAATGTGTGAACCTGCTCTCATCTGTGAAGAGAACTGAATGCCAATGGGAGACCAGCCAATTTCTCTGGGGAATGCCAATCGATCTGCATGGTGCTGGGCTGTGAGCACAAGTCCCACTAAAGGACTGGGAGGGTGTGCTCAAAGAAGCACACACTGGTCCTGCTGCTCGGTGATGCCCTTCTACAGTGCTGTCCTGTCCTTGTGTAATAGCCCATCTCTCTACCACACTCTTGAGACTGTGGTTGGAGACACAGCAAACCTTGTAACTGCACCTCGGGATATGCCATCCTGGTTGAGCTGGACTACCTGTGCAACCTGAATGGACTGCTTGTACCACCTTGTGCTACCAATAGAAAAGAAAACAGGTCTTTGGCCACCTTTCCTTCAGGGTGGAGGAATTGTGTTTCTGAACTGTACCTCTTGTTTTGTTTGTGTGGCTCATTAAAAGCTTTTTAGAACAGAGCAAATTGTTAGATGTTTTTTGTTGTGGTGTATTTAAGTGTCTCCTAATTGTTTAAATGTTGTCCTTGTAAAACAAAATGTCACTCTGTAATTTACGAGCTCAACTAATAACAGCTCAACTAATAACAGCACGTTTCTGCAGTTTTAAGCCTGATTAATTGCATTAGAACAGTAAATGGACTCGTTCTTATATAACACTTTGCCACTCTAGCTGAGCCGTCAAAGCGCTTTATAGAACATGTTTGCATTCACCCATTCACACCCATTCATACAAGCACTCCCTTCTATAGCTATCTAACATTCACACACATTCACACTCCAACGGTTGCATCGGAGAGCAACTTGGGGTTCGGTATCTTGCCCAAGGATACTTTGGAATGCAGACCGGAACAGCCAGAAATCGAACCAAAGTGTTCCAACATTTTATTTGTTTATTTTTGGCACCCCAGCTCGTGGAATAGTTCAATTTTTTTTAACAAAAATGTTTTTTGTAATTTCTTTTTAAAATACTTTTTCTGGCAACCTAAGCATCAGAATATTTCCACGTTTTTACGAAACAGAAAATGTAAAATTTTTCAGGTATTTTTCTGGCACAGCAGCTGCTGAAATATTTCATTATTATTTATTTATTTTAATAGTGTAGAATAGGATAACTTGGACCATCCTGTGTGAAAGGAGATAATTGCATCCCATAATTCATAGCAAAACACCATCCAAACGTTCATAAAAATGATCAACAAAATTAACAAAGTATGGCTCAGATTACATAAATGTTAACATGTTTTCCATTTTATGCAATAACCTGCTGAAATGTTCTGAATAGACCACATATTCATTTGTATTAATAATGTCTACTGTCATATTACTAGTCTTTAGGATTATTGTGAATTAATTTTATTTTGGGCCAGCTGGGATAAGTGATTGATGGAGTGAACTTTGCTTCGGTCACATCTAAACAAGGAAGAGAAAGCATTTGAGAGTGATCCAGTCATACTGGATCACTCTCAAGAAGGAAAAATAAGGAAACATTATTTTTTTAAACATAATATTTTTTTCATTTTATAAGCTAAATGTTCCTTTTCTTTTGTAGTGACTTGCATTTTCACCATTGGTCTTCAACACTATTACCCAAAACAAAGATTCTAGTGGAAAAGCAATCAGATTCTCTGTGTACCACTCTTCTCTTTTCCTACGTCCTAATGAATATTTTTTCTTATATACATATCTTTATATTTTTGCGGAGTGTGGCTGACTAGACCAAAAAAAGAAAAAAGATGCCTAGTACCTTCTTTGCCTAATCACTTTTCCTCGAGCTAGAAACATTTTTCACTGAGGTCAAGGAAAAATGATTAGGCAAAGAAGGTAGGAGGTAATTTTGTTGGTCCATTCAACCACACCCTGCGAAAATATGCACACAATAAGGAATATTAATAAAAATCAAAACAGAGACCACAACAAATACATTAGAAGAACCCAGGATCGTGGCAGGAAACCATAATGATGAGAAGAAGCCAGCCAGCAGTGTTGTTGTGGTACAGTAGTGTTGTTCTTTAACTTATTTCTGCTCCTCAGCAGTTATGGTGACGGGTTACTAAAAATAGTGTCCATTCAAGAGTAGTCACGCTTAATGTGTCAGACTAAGGCCAAATATCCATGCAAACACACAAAGCCTAACACCAAAAGGTCAGAGGTTTTGTTTTTATTGTGAATGATGTCAATGCTCTGTCACACTGAGCCATTCTGAAAGTGTTGCAGTACTGAGCCTCTACAGTATGTATTAGTGACACTTTGGTCTCAAAACAGCCCTGAGGCTGAAAGAGTATCCTGTGTGTCCAACTCACGGGCTTGCCAGGGCAGTTCTGTCTGGAGGCACTTAGTGGACAGAAAAGGGGAATCTTGCTCTTTTTCATTTTTCTCTTTGGTTATAAGTAAAGATACGAAAACTAGAGAAACCCAGAGAGAAATTTTCCTCCTAAAGTAAGCTTTAGAACAATAGGAGTTGTCTTCATGGTAAACAGAGAGAATGATGGACATCATCATTCACACAAGTTCTTTTATGTACACTTGATTGCTGTTATTTAGGCATCTTTTTAATGGATGATGTCACTTATGCCACTGCCTCTTTACTAAATAGCTATTCAAGACCAACTGCTGTATAATTATCCAACAAATCCTGGAGATCCACTGACACGAATCAGAGTTCATCAGAAGTTTCTATTCAATATTTAGGAACTCTGCTGTTTCCTAGTCTGTGACAGTCCATTAAAACAATCTAAGAAAAGCTGGAAAAGTGCTTTTATTCAAAATTACCAACTAGATTTTTTTTTTACTCTTTTTTGTTAAATGCATCAAGAAAGGTTTGTGCTTATCTAAGCACCACAGATCAAGATTATTGTTTTGATTCCTTATGTGTTACTTCATCATCTGGATGACTTCAATATTAATTTAAAATGTAGGAAAAATTCAAATATTGAATGAGAAGGTGAGAGAGAAATAGATCCTGGCCTGTCATATCCAATAATGCAAATTTTAAAAATTCAGTGGAATATAAGCGCTGGAGAACTTTCTGATACTTTTTAGTATCAAACGTGTATGAACACTTTAAAGAGCTAGCTGTTTAAACTGCTTCATTGTATTAAAGTCACATTTTCATTAATTTACCAATGCATTTACATACATACATCCATTCGCTTCCGCTTATCCTCTTCAGGGTCGCGGGGGGGGGGGGGGGGGCTGGAGCCTATCCCAGCTGTCCTAGGGTGAGAGGCAGAGTACACCCCGAACAGGTCACCAGCCTGTCGCAGGGCCAACACAGAAAGACAGACAACCAGTCACACTCACTTTCACACCTATGGGCAATTTAGAGTGGCCAATTAACCTAACCCCAGTAAATGCATGTCTTTGGCCTGTGGGAGGAAACCCACGCAGACATGGGGAGAACATACAAACTCCACACAGAGAGAGAGGGAGGGGCCTGGGCCGTGCTGCCCTTAGAAACATTTTCCAACTATTTGCCATTTTTCAAAAATATGATATTGCATTTAGGACAGACTGCTGTCTGAATCTTCTTTGGGAAGTCCCTACAAGCTTTGTGCATCTGTCATTTCCACGTCTACCTACACTTGTAAGGGTTTGAGTCAGGGTTTGGCCATGCTGCTGAAGGAGAGCTGGAGACTTGCTATAAGCCCCTCCATCATTGTGTTGGATATACTGTGGTGCTGAAAGGTAACCTGTAGCTCCAGTGTCACATTATTGCACTTGTGTAAAAAAAAAAAAATAAAGAGTTTTGTCTGACATTCTTTAATGTCTTCTTTGTCTTGTCATGCATTATGTTTTCTTTTTTTTCTTTTTTTTTGGGGGGGGGGGGGGGTGCTATTGATATTTGCTTTTTGTGTTGGTGACTGTGCAGAACCTCTGCTTTTTGTGTCAATCTTTGGAACTTAGACTTCGTGTTTTACATGATCATTATTTAAAGTGTCGGCACCTGCACACTATTAACCTGGTTGACAACATGTGGATGCTCTTTCAAACATAATTCATGTTTCTATCATCTCTAAAGCAGATTTTTGAAACTATTCATAATAGATATCTTTTTCAATTGACTATCGCTGCGGGTTAAAAAGATTTATTTGAATTAGAAGCTAGAGAATTACGTCTGGTTCACTTGATGTCGATGACCATCGGTGGGTTAAAAAGAATTGAGGCTTTTATGTTAATCGGCAGGTATTGATATTCATCTCACATTTTTGCACTTAGTCCTCCACTCCCACTTGATTTGCATTAACATCATTTAAAGCTGAGGGAGAGGGAAATCTCACTGGACTAAGTTGCACTCGACTACATGATCACTGTGACTTAACATGTACTTTTTCTCTTCTCAGGCATGAAGGGCACGAGGACCTGACAGCACTGAAACAGGAGATGGATGGAATAAAGTGCAATGAACAATGGAACTCCTCGCTCCAAATTAACTACCCAAACAGATTAGGCTTTTGAGTTCTCTGGTAAGATTTGACACAAGGTCTCTTGCTACCAGAGGTGCCCTTTCCCCTACCTCAAGCTGATGATGACTTCTTTATTGGGCTCTCTTTTTAAATTGAAAACTACGAAACTCTATCTGTGTTTGTAGTCACATATAACTTACGATCAAATCTTTCTGTAAAACCCTTTTCTCCTATCCAGAACCCTGGAATAGACTTTCCCAGGGATGCTTGGTGCCTTGTCGGAGGTGCTTTGGGAGTATGGGGTATCAGGCCCATTGATGAGGGCTATTCTATCCTTTAATAGCACAGTGAGAGCTTGCTTGTTTTGCATTGCATTTGCATTGTAATAACTCAGGCTTGTTCCTGGTAGGTCTTTGACTTCACCAGAATCGCCCCTTGACACTGACTCTGTTCAGAACTTTTATGGCCAGAACTTCAAAGTGGAGTCAGAGGGTGGAGGGTGTCGGTTCAGTGGTCTCAGGATCTCATCTTGGATTTTTACAGATCCACATCTGGCTCCAAATCTAGAGAAGCCAGCTGAGTTCAGGCAACACCAACTGGGAGGAGACCACAAGGTGCACTGTAGAAATTTTGTCTCTCACCTGACTTGGGAGTACCTTGGTGGACCCCCAGAAGAGCTAGAGGAGGTGGCTGGGGAGAGGGAGATCTGGGCATCTCTGCTTAGACTGCTGCTTTCCTGACTCAGCAGTATAAGATGGATGGATGGATCATGAATCATTGAATGGTTCAAAAACAACAGTGTGAAGTCACCAGTTTATCTTCCAAGATACAATTTTAGGGGCTATGTCAATAACAGACTTAACATAGTGTTAAATCTACAGATGAAAGGTGCCCTGTGGAGTTTTTCACTTCTCAAGTTGTGTAGTTGGTAGTTGTACCACAACAAGATGTATGGCATCATGCCAACAAAGGTGAAGATGGAGAAAAATAAGTGCTTTGTCTGTGACGTTTTACTTATGTATTGTAATCCAGGCAATGACGATGTTTTAAAAGGCAAACGTCAGTAAGACTAAACCATTCTGCATTTAGTAATTTCTTTCTCTTTTATAGTATATCACAGTATTATACAAAATGTTTAGAATAATCATTAGATTCTCATGAACTCGTTTAAAGCATTTCTTTAAAAAAATCTATAAATCAGTTCATCATGGATAACCTATAGCGCCAACGCTGACTGGCAAAACTTCAGAGTACACTTTGATTTGAGTAAAGAATTTCAATCAGTGCTTCAACTTTAACCAGAGCATTTTTTTAACACAAGTATCTGTACTAAGAGTTAAGTGATGAATGTGTGTACTCTTGCCACCTCTGAATTAAAGCGACATGACTCAAGTTTTAACAGTCATTTTAATGCATCGTGTGACTTATTTGATAATACGCCTGTACCTGTCTCACAGGCAACACTCCTGCATTTTCCTCTTCATAGTCTCTGTTCTTAGACCTGTCACATACCCCCAGGTATACAATTCACTGAATGTAAACGTAAAAAATCTCTAGGAGAGGCCGGCTCTGATCATTCACCTCAGTGCTCCAGTTATTATTCAATAAGACAAACTCCTCAGGTGCTGCCACTGCAAAAGGGTAATAACCTGAATAACCAATAGCTAAGCTGTCCTAGCAGTCCAAAACCCCACAAGCGCTGATCGTCTCATAACTATATAGCTTTCTGCAGGATGATAACGTCCTTCAGCCACAACAGTCAGGCTTTAGACCTGTTCATGGTGCAATAACTGCTGTAAATGAAGCTCATCATTCCACCTCCTGTTTTTATTAGCTGTATGCTTTACAATGATTGGCTAATTCACAGCTGTGCACCTAGTAATATGTATATTCATGTAGGTGTGAGGCTCACACATATGCATTACTGTTACTCTAGAATCCAATATTATATTTTCCATTAGGTTACGAGCCCAAAGGCTGATGTGTGGTTATCATGCTATGATGTTTCAAAAAATACAGTCGGCACATTATCTAAATTATAACAAGGCAACAAAAGGCTCTGAAAATTATACATAATTAGATACATTTGCTTTCATTTCAGTTCTTGTATGCAAAACTGAGAAATATCAAGAAATCATAAAAATTAAAATGACAAAAGTCTGTTTAATTGTCCATCCTGTAATTATGTTTTAGCTCTCTTTCTCTGTCATTCTGAATTGCATCAGACAAAGTCCAAAAACCCACTTTACACTGCCTGCTCACTACCAAACTGGTACAGAGACTCTATTAGCATCCACCTTGAATTAATGTAGTGTAGCAAATGAGTCAGATACTATATTTCCCCCAGGAGCTGGTTGTAGACTTGTACTAATTTTAGCTTACTCTAATAGCGTTATCATTTATCTCTATAAACAGATTTTGCATATGAATGTGAGGGGAAGGGACCGGATTCTGATACCAGAAGCTTTCTGGTTTCTGTTTATAGTCGGAGTTCGATTGATTAATTCTATTTGAGTGTGGTTTGATTGCCTGCAGGTAAACAGTCCATGTGAACATAATCAGGCTATCTTCTTATTGTATAATTTATTATTTATTACATCATAAATGAAATGACTGGTAGACTGAAACGGAAATCTTGGCCTGAATATTCTATCGACGGTAGAAGACAGGTGGTTGTATGGACTGGGAATCTAAAATATCCCAAATATAAAGGATTTTAACCCTTTGATGCATTCCCTCCATCTAAGGTTATATATATTTATTTATTTTTCTACTCTAATTATATTTTTAATAATAATTTAGGACATTAATAACAATGAAGGAGTTCCCCAGCCAAACAATGTGGATGAATGATTAAGTATGCACAGTCACATCTCATTTACATTTCCATCCAGCTGATGGTTGGCTGACTGAATTGCTTCTCCACTCACTAAAAATAGCCAGTGCCACAGGCACATGACAACACAGCCACTGAGAAATGCTGGCACAGTAAGAGGTGTTGAAAATCCATTTTGATGTAACTTGTGAAAACAAAATTTAACTAGAAGGCTACCATGTCTTTAATTTTATGGCAACAACTAGGAACAAATGTCAGGCTGTAGTGGGGTAAAATATTTTAAAGTGGTTATTGTCCCATTACTCTGTGTTAGAGGCAAAGATATTGTGCTCAAATTTAATCCAAATTAATAGTACAAACCACCTATAAATCTACCCCAAATAAAGTAGTAGCAAATAAACAGTAAAATTTTCTGTTAAACTGATACAAGGGCAAACGACAGGACAACAGATCACAGGACTGCTCAGATGAAACCAATGGGCCGTGTAATGTGCCCTGCCACATGTTATGGGAAGAGGCTCTTTTGGTCTACATGTTTGCTGCAGGCAAGGACAGAGGGGGCACAACCTTTGGCATGACGCACCACACATTACAGTGTCACAGCCAGTCACACTCCATCTCCTCTGGGTTTTTTTTTACACCAAGCCACAGTCTGTCTGGTGTCTCATGGGTGGTAGACTGTGAATACACCCCCGCAAACATGAGCAATATACCCCTTCTAATTAAGCAGTTCATTAATTCATTTGTGTCATGTTATGTGACGTGGCAGTGCCCTCTACAGCTAAAGTGACTTCCTGGGGACTTACCTGAGGAGAATATTTAATAGTTTTGCATTTACATAAATAAATAAATAATCACTTCTTGTGAGTTCAATATAACTACACTGATCAGATTTCCTATATTTAATTTGTAGAAACCAGTGGTGTTGGCGGTAGGTGAGCACTTTGTATTGTACTGTGTGTTATAATGTGACAACACAAACACATTAGTGTGAGTTGTGTTAATGTGAGTTGCATCTCCAGTCTGGTGAAAACCAACAATTCTCTAAGCTGTAGATGTGGCATTTAGCACCAATCAAAATCAAAATTGTCAGACAGACAAAGAAATCTTCCTAAAATTTTGATGAACAAAGAGTTAATGACTCACTTTCTTTCTGAATTTGAACCTCCTGCTCTCTGGATTTAGCCAGTAGGTGTGAATCATGTCAGGGCCTGGTCTGTCCAACTCTTCATATGTGAGACTCTTCTCTGGATGTCTGCCACTGTGATGGTTACTGGAGCTTGTTCAAGGAGGTTGCTGTGGTCTGCTCTTAAATCCACTAGCCACTGAGCTGTGGTGTTGTGCATTGCATCCTTCTCCTGTATGCTCTTCCAGTATTGCTCCATCTTCAGCCATGGTGGGGGTGCTGTTCTCATATTGTTCCTCTGCCACTGAGAGCACACCTTGGATGGCTCAGTGGAGAACATCTGGTTTATTCTCCTGGCTTCTATCTCTCTGGTATACCTCTTCAAGTGGTTAGGCAAAGCTGTGATTCTTTGCTTGGAAGTCTCTAAGGCCTCAGATATGGACTGCCCGTTGTACTTCTTCAGCACCACATTTCAGGCTTCAAACATAAAGATATAAAATTTTAATTTTTTGTGAAGAATCAACAAGTGGGACACAATTGTGAAGTGGAATGAAATTTATTGGATGTGTCAAACTTTTTTAACAAATAAAAAACTGAAAAGTGGGGCGTGCAATATTATTCGGCCCCTTTACTTTCAGTGCAGCAAACTCACTCCAGAAGTTCAGTGAGGATCTCTGAATGATCCAATGTTGTCCCAAATGACTGATGATGATAAATAGAATCCACGTGTGTGTAATCAAGTCTCCGTATAAATGCACCTGCACTGTGATAGTCTCAGGGTTCTGTTCAAAACGCAGAGAGCATCACGAAGACCAAGGAACACACGAGGCAGGTCCGAGATACTGTTGTGGAGAAGTTCAAAGCCGGATTTGGATACAAAAAGATTTCCCAAGCTTTAAACATCTCAAGGAGCACTGTGCAAGCAATCATATTAAAATGGAAGGAGTATCAGACCACTGCAAATCTACCAAGACCCGGCCGTCCCTCTGAACTTTCATCTCAAACAAGGAGAAGACTGATCAGAGATGCAGCCAAGAGGCCCATGATCACTCTGGATGAACTGCAGAGATCTACAGCTGAGGTGGGAGAGTCTGTCCATAGGACAAAAATCAGTCATACACTGCACAAATCTAGCCTTTATGGAAGAGTGGCAAGAAGAAAGGCATTTCTCAAAGATATCCATAAAAAGTCTGATTTAAAGTTTGCCACAAGCCACCTGGGAGACACACCAAACATGTGGAAGAAGGTGCTCTGGTCAGATGAAACCAAAATCGAACTGTTTGGCCACAATGCAAAACGATATGTTTGGCGTAAAAGCAACACAGCTCATCACCCTGAAACCCACCATCCCCACTGTCAAACATGGTGGTGGCAGCATCATTGTTTGGGCCTGCTTTTCATCAGCAGGGACAGGGAAGATGGTCAAAATTGATGGGAAGATGGATGGGGCCAAATACAGGACCATTCTGGAAGAAAACCTGTTGGAGTCTGCAAGAGACCTGAGACTGGGACGGAGATTTATCTTCCAACAAGACAATGATCCAAAACATAAAGCCAAATCTACAATGGAATGGTTCACAAATGTATCCAGGTGTTGGATTGGCCAAGTCAAAGTCCAGACTTGAATCCAATCGAGAATCTGTGGAAAGAGCTGAAGACTGCTGTTCACAAACGCTCTGCATCCAACCTCACTGAGCTCGAGCTGTTTTGCAAGGAAGAATGGGCAAGAATTTCAGTCTCTCGATGTGCAAAACATCGAGATGTGCAAAACTGATAGAGACATACCCCAAGCGACTTGCAGCAAAAGGTGGCGCTACAAAGTATTAATGCAAGGGGGCCGAATAATATTGCACGCCCCACTTTTCAGTTTTTTATTTGTTAAAAAAGTTTGACACATCCAATAAATTTCATTCCACTTCATGATTGTGTCCCACTTGTTGTTGATTCTTCACAAAAAATTAAAACTTTATATCTTTATGTTTGAAGCCTGAAATGTGGCAAAAGGTTGAAAAGTTCAAGGGGGCCGAATACTTTCGCAAGGCACTGTGTATATATATATAGTGTCTGACAGTGTTGATCAGTGGTGACAGGTCCAAATAAAACCATTTCTTTCTACACATTTCCCAACATGCACTGTGTGGAAGGCAGAATGACAGTGTGAAGAGGTCATCAGTCAATCACAGGGCCACCACAGACACACTCACACATGGAAGTCCACAGAGACCAATACAGTGCTGAAGGGCAGGGCTGCAGAAACAAGAATAGAACAGTCTCAGACACATTGCATATGGCCACCATGTCAGTTTATCAGCTATAAAACTTGCTAAGGACATTCTTTTGCATACAGTTGTTACCCCATATTACCCAGTACTTTACTTGACTTTCTGTCAAGCAATGGTAAAATAGATAGACAGACTGACAGATATCTAGATAGATAGATAGATAGATAGATAGATAGATAGATACACCAGGGGGAAAGCTTTTTAAAGTTATTTCATTTAGAAAGACTTGAGTTCCAAACTATGATCTTTTTCTAACCCTAACACAGTAGTTTTATTAGGTAAACCTACATTAATAATTTTGGTTGCCAGCCTAACTACATGGTGAATGAAAATTAAAGTAAACCATGAAAAAAGGAACTTAAGTGTAAAAGTAATACCAAGGACAGTGTCATTTTTTTTCATTTGCATGTGTGATTCAGATGACTTAACTTTGGTATGACATGACATTTGTATCTGTTGCCCCTTCAGCCTCTATGATAAAGATGTTTTCGCTCTTTAATGCTTGAAAAACATTGCTGTGTGTGGACACATCTTCAGAATGTCAAAAAATGTTGCAAGAAATGTGTCAAACCAATTGAGAGAGCCTGTTTTACAAAGCAAAATTAGAAGTGCTGTTTTTTATGCCCTTGGCTAAAATATGTCATTATACTAAAGTAGCACATAGTCTGGGAATTTCAGTCATCCCCACAGGGGTGATAAGTCAGCAGTGACCACTCCTGCTCTCCAAATTTATCTGCTTGGCCCCGCGTGAAGTCATAACTCACGCTGCTTCTTCATTACCTGGGATCCTGTGTGCCTGGACCAGCTTTGTTCTGCAGTGGTGGGTGTCCATTCATCTCACACTGTTATAATCTCCACTATCTTAATGATGTCACCAAGAAAGACAGAGACAGAGGGGCAGGTGAAGACAATAGTTTTTGTTCTCTTAAAATGTGATGAACCTTTGGAAACACTTAATCTTGTTATCTTACTCACCGCTTCTAATCAAAGTATTTGTAATGGAAGCCTGGGTTGAAGCAGTGGAACAGCATGGAATCAAATGGATTAACTGTAAGGCTTTAGCTTAAATGTTTTGGTTGAAAAGCTCTTTTTATAGCGGTTTTATATCCTCAGGTAAGTCAGTGATTGCCACTATCAGGAGGCTTTCAAAAAGCTTTATGAGTTTTTTGGTCATGGTTCAATAGTGCTGGTAAAAGAATGCGGGCAGGCGCACACTGAACAGGAACATTTTTAATAAAAAGAGGTAAGGTTACATAAAAACAGACAGAGCTTTGTGACAGAAGTAACAAAAATATAAATTTTATTTTGAGCGACGGGCACTTCCGTGTGTAGTGTAACCATTATTTGAGTGTGTGAGTGAACGAGGTAGGAGCAGAAACTGTTTTATTTTTGCATTTTTGGCCACAGCTGCTTTTTATGGGCAGTGGAGAGAGACAGGAAATGGGGGAAGGATACAGGGGAAGACACGCAGGCAAATTGGCAACGGGCCGGGACTCGAATCTGCGCCGCCCGCACCGCAACATGGCATATGTATGGTCGCTGGCTTCACCACTAAGCCACCCAGGCGCCCCACAGAAACTGTTTTCTGGTATACATATTGTACTTTGTTCCTAGCAGCCTAGTGCAAAAACATATAATTTATTCATATTTCATTAGCTGAATCTACAAAAAAATGACAGAAATAACAGAGTTTGACAGTGAGTCTCCACAGCCATCTGTAAGACATGATGGAGCTTCTGTCATGGTTCGGGACTGCAGTGGTGTTGGGGCTGTTGGTTATGAACACAGAGAAGTACTGTCAGATTTTGAGCCACCATGCAATGTTATCTGGAAAGCATGTGATTAGTAATGGATTCATTCTGCATCATGACAATGATCATAAACATTCTGCCAGTGCAGTAAAAGCACACCTGGATAGGAAAACACACAATGAGTCATGGGTCACAATCACTCATGGACTGGCCTCCCCAGAGTCTAGACTTCCACATTACTGAAACAGTGTGGGGTCATCTTAGCAGAGAATGAAACAAAATGCAGCCAACATCCAAAGAAGAGCTTTGGGTCATCCTTCAAGAAGCTTAGAGAGCTATTCCTGATGACTACTCCGAGAAATTACAAGAAAGATGCCTAAGAGTGTTCAGACTGTGTTGAAGAATGAAAGTGGCTCCCTGCTCAATCGAATTGTTCAAATATGAATATACATGCACCTGTTTTCCATTTTCCTAGCAATATATAAGGAAATGAGGGGTGACTCAAGCCTTTTGTACAGTACTGTAATTGCTGGCTCTGTTAACAAATGTCTAAGCGCAATTTAGCAGTGTATATTGTATTTTAAAGTCTGATACTCATCACTCATGGGTTTTCAATGGAACATGACACTCCAGAACAGATGCCAAATCATTTCCTGCCAAACTGCAGATGCATCTGTTAAAAGTGCTAAATTAACTGATTTAACAAGGCAAACAGTCTATAACTGACAGCTCCTGCACACTGTCTTGCAGTATTTGATTATCACAGTTTTTCAGTGTTTGGAGCAGTTATTTAACAATTTCTCGTGGGATTGTAATGTGACTTTCTCTGCATCATGTAGTTACACTAATAATCCTCCCCATTCTCCTTGTCCATGACTCTATGAAAAGACAAAGTGTTAATGAAGGATTTGACCTTAAATGAAGTTTGCTCCTGAGACTCTACTAAACAAGCACAGCAGTGAAAGATCAACCATTTAATATGCATATGGAGCCCATGGCTGTGAAAATATGACTTACAATCATTCCTTGACCAATTCCCTCCCTCTGAATGTGTCCAGCTGTAAGCTGTTAATATGACCTGTGCCAAATGTAAGCTCTTTCTTTCCTTCTTGCTTGAAGAAAGTGATTCTGACAGGATCTTGTTTCCTAGTCAACGGCAAAAACAAAAAAAGAGAGACAAAAAGTAGAATGAGCCCTCCATCTCTCAAAGACAAAAAGATAAGCTCAGTTCAGCTTTTCCAATTTTGTGTTTTATTTCTGCTGCATGGAAATAGGTGGAAGAAGCCATTCATTTCACATAATTGGATTCTGTGGAGATGGATTTTGCTGCTAAAACTGCTTAAAAAAAAAAATCAGGAAGATTTTGTTTGCAGTGACGAGGAATTGATGTCACTCAGCTGAGCTAGGTGTGAATTCAAGAAAATGGGAGCCTAATGAGGACAACATTTGTTTATAAGGTTTCATATCAACTTATTCTGGCTTTGCACAGATGATTCTAGGAGACTGATTGGATGATCTGATTACTAGAGACTGAGAGTGACTTGCTATTTTGGGTTTTATATGTCTCCCTAGGTTGTGGTAGCTTTCAAAGCTTCACATGCCTGCAGTGCTTAGCCTCCCTTGTGCCTTCTTGCACAGCACGGCTTCTCTGTTTGCCTTCTATTCTGCTGTACCACCAAGCCAGATATCCTACAAGGGTAAACACAGAGAAAGGTCAGGGAAGTATTGACAGGGCCCTGCTTAGGACGGTGACATTTGAGCCCCAGAGCGTGTGTTTTATTAAGTGTTCAATATCTCCCGGACGTGACACAGGGGCTACATGCGGATGAGTGTTACACGTCCGAGATAGTGGGTCAGCTAATTTGCCCGAGGAGATCAACCTGTGATAGGACACACATGGCTGACCTTAGGATTACTGGGTAGGGATGAGGTTTTGATTGCTGAAGCTGGTGTTGAGAGATTGTGCCTTACACAGCAACATGGTGGGCATAAAGACAATCCAACTTCACTGGTGAGACCATGACCTTTTAAGACCGCTTTAACAAATGGTTTGTGAGTGTAATGTGACACAGAGTGTCTGTTACCTTTTAATTATCATCACGTTTAACTCTGAGCACAGTCTCCTCTCTATAAATGCTTCACACAGAAGACACTGATATTTTAGTTGGTTCTGTACTCTTTTTTTTATTGAATTTTATGAATTCCATGATGGATAACACAATTTTTTCCACCAGATCAATTCATTACATTGATTAAAATTGTTTATTTTGCCATGGTTACAGTCTCATCTTTTCCATATTTAGATGACATTTAAATGGTTACTTAGCTGGATCCATAAACCATGCAGGTATTATGCACTGACACACATATTTGCTAATTAGTGCTAAGTAACAGTCTAATAAAACCACCAAAACTGAGGCACAAACATAAAGCTGTACCACACAGCAAGCCTAACTATTTATTTCATCTAAATTCCAGTAAAAAATTGCAAAAACACCACAAACTTAGTGGAGAGGTCCAGTTCAGTGACTTGAATTAGCGAAGGAGGCAGCAATTGACTACACTGGAAAAAAAACAAAATCTGGTAGTTCAACGCACAGCTCTTTTGAGTTTACTCAACTTTGTTAAAAAATGTTGGACAAACAGAACTTTTCATTGCCATTTAGCAGACACATGTACAAAGTTCAAAATATTAAGTCAGCAGAACTTTAAAATTCAGACTTTTAAGTTAGCTCAACTTATTTATTTCTCTCAGGCCAAAGTTGGCCCAACTTTTCTCCAAGGTGAAATATTGAGTCAGAGCAGCTTAATTATAGTTCTTGGGTCAACCTAATGTTTCTCTTTGGGGTCCAGTTGGCCCGGTTGTTATACTACTTAAAATATGAAGTTAGCTCAGTTTGTTGCAGTTGTTGATCCCACTCACTGTTCTTCTCTCAGCAAGTTGGCCTAACATAATATTACAGTGCGGTTACTCCAAAAATAAAATACACAAACATTTCCCTTAACAAACCATATAAACCAATTTGCAAAACACAAAGAAAAACACTTTAACAACAAACAGGATTTCATAAATTGTACAATCAGCACCAAATATGTGGAACGATGGCGGCAGGTGCTGTAAAAGGTCCATAAAGACTGAACAGTGTGTCTCTCCTTCCTTACATATTCTATATTTTATACTGATTACTAATTTTTAATTACTAAATAGTAATTAATGTTGTTCCAATCACATTTTTGTGACATCATGCAACACTATGTGACTGAGGGAAACAGTATTAATGTCCAGTATAAATGAGTCAGGTGGGAGATGGGCGACAGATGTAAGCGGCTTGCCCTTAAGTAGCTTTGATATATACAAAAAAAAAAAAAAAAATTGTCTTCAGGGTTTATACTTAAAAAGCAAACTGTACTAACACATGGTTTTCATTTGTAAAACAGTCGATTTTAACCCAACACTTTATTAAACTAACCTAGATCTAACCAAGTAGTTCTGCTGCCTAAACCTGCACAAACTGTAAGTAAAAAATATTAAAACAAGAGCCGTGTTGGCCTTCAGAGCTCCGCTCTCAAGTGTTTTAAGTGTACAATATGTGATACATTGGAATGGAAACTAATTTGGCTGCAGGTCAACTGTCATCGAACTGATATTTACAGTTTTATTTTTTTTACAAATTTTGAAAATGAAAGAAAAAAACCCATAAATTTAAAAAAGTCAAAAATCAGTCTCCTCTCTTTTGTAAAGCCTTACCCAAAGAGTATTTGTAAAGTTTCAGAAGATTTCAAATATAAATAATTGAAAAGCAGCGAATTTAGCAAGAAATAGAGAGACGTCGGATGGCTCGATGTCAGATCAGGTCCGCTGACCGTCGTCTGTTGTCAACATGAAAATGAACAAACTGACTTTTGAGAGTGTTTCAATTTAAAGTGTTTCTGTCAGAAAACTTCTCCTACTGCTGTCTTTGCAAAGCTACAAGATCACAACAAGCTGACAAGCTGGAACAACATTAATTATGATGTTAATTACTTATGATTAATTGTGATGTTAAAACACCAACACAGAGATAAGGCTGCATGTATGCATGGACAGGTCAGCAGTCCACCACAGAGTAGCTAGAACAGTTTGATCAGTTTCAGTCCAGCACTCAGTCAGAGTGATGGAACATTTTGGTACATCCAAGGTCAGCATGTTTCTCCAAGTCCAACAAAACCTTCTGGACTGCCTTAAATGTGTACCTGCAGTTCTCTGGATGTTCAGTGCTGAGAGTGTAGCGTAAAATCTGCAGCAGTCACCCTCAGACATCTGCACCCTCCAAAATGACGGCAGCTTCAGCTGATCCAGGGACAGTCTGCTCCTCCAGCAGGTCCTCCATCATCGCTCTGATGCAGGACTTCACAGGAGCACTCCTTTATGAAGAAAACTGTAAAAAGTTTGTGAACTGTTCAACAGTGTGACACATTTCATACCTCAGAGAATACCACTGAAGCAGAAGTTAAACATAATATTACAACAAAAGCAAAATAAACAAAAAATACAGGTATCGGTTAATGTATTGTTTATTAAACATAAACGTTCCTATCAGATCATAAAGGGTTAAAAACTCTGGTCACATTTTCAGGTTTGAAAAAGCTGCTTAGTTAAAAAATGTGTTAATACTGTCCAAAAATTAGCTCACCTGGTGGGTCGTCATGATCAGCATGATTCCTTGAAGATGATGGATGAACACTTAAGTGTGTCGGATGAGGATGTTCGGGGTCTGCATAAACACAAAAACCATAAAAATAATGATACCAGCATTGTTATTGTTACTGAGTTTTTATAGTGAATTTACTGTTGTAGTTATTACCATTTCTGCTGTAGAAACTACATTTAATAAGGTGAAATATTAGTAAAAAAGTTTAGTAACTAGTTGCACAGATCTTTTTGCATTTACTTAACTTCTTTAAAACTGCACATTGACATTTAGTTAACACATCACATTCACAGTTATATATTGTGTAAAATCAAAAATAACCAGGATGAACCAAAAATAGTTAAAAAATCCAGTGATATTTGGTAAATGTGCAGGTCAGAAAATGTAGAGTTATGTGTCTGTGTGCTGGCTAGTGCCTGGGTTAATTTGCTAAATGAACCTGCTGTTAGCATTAGCTGCTGTCTGTGCCACCTTTGAAGAACCTGTTTTGTACCTGCTTCTCCAACAAATCCCACAATTTGTCTCTTAGTCTTGTTGCTTTAAGTATTGCTAATGTGATTGCTCATCTAGAACTTTCTAGAATTGTATGACAGAGGGTGTGTGTGTGTGTGGGGGGGCTTTTTCTAAGCACAAATACATGCAAACATGGTAATACTTGTTGTCTCAATTAATTTGGTTATAAAAAGTTAGGACAACAATAAAAAATGTACTAATTCAATATTAATCAAATCGGTGTTTTTGCAGTGTACAGCTCCCTGTGTCAGGACACATTTTAATCAAAGTGGCCACTCCCCTAGCTCCTTTGTCCATAATCGTTTTTGTACCAAACTTTAAAGATCATTTTTAATGCTGAAAATGGATCATTTTAACATGAGAATCTGTGGGGATTTGGGAGGCAGAGCCTTCAGCTTTTAGGCCCCTCTTTCTGTGGAGCCAGCTCCCAATTTTGGATCTGGGAGACAGACACCCTCTCTATTTTTAAGAGTAGGATTAAAACTTTCCTTTTTTTGATAAAGCTTATAGTTAGGGATGGATCAGGTGATCCTGAACCCTCCCTTAGTTACGCTGCAATAGGACTAAGATGCATGGGGAGTGTTTCTTCTTTACTCACTTCTTTTCACTCTTCATTTAATCATTAATTATTATCAATCTCTTCCTCACCCCTGAACCGGTCACAGCAGAAAGCTGCCCCTCCCTGGGCCTGGTTCTGCCTGTTAAAAGGGAGTTTTTCCTTCACACTGTCACCAAGTGCTGCTCATAGGGGGTCATCTGGGTGTTGGGGTTTTTCTGTATTGCTCCTTGTACGGGCTTTATGTCATATGTAGCACTGTGGCAGGCAGGTTTAAGGACCCCAATACAGGACTCTAGGCAGGCTTAACTTAAATCTCAGCTTTATTGCTGGAAACACGGGACTTACAGAGCTGGACAGAAGCCAGCACTACAAATGACAAAACTCACTTGAACAGAAATACAGACTGATAGAGTGCACACAGCGGGCAGGGAGCCATGACGATGACGATGTGACAAAGAGCACTGGGAAAGGAGGCATAAAATACACTGGGGACTAATTGGAAACACAACACAGCTGGAGACCAACAAGAGAACCTAATTACACTAATGACACAGAAGGAAGCAAAACTAGACACAAAACACACGGGAACTAAGACTAACAAAATAAAACAGGAACTGACACCAAACACAGAGACTTGACTAAGACATCCGAACCTGACACAGACAGAAGAGGGACGAGATAGGCTTCACACAAGACAAAGAAACGCAGCTAGTGCAGACAGGACATGGAAAGGAAGAATCAAAAACAAGGAACCCAGATAAAATCAGAAGTACCGAATATTCAAAACTCAAAAGCACACTATATTATACACAATCCATTTAAAATCCAAAACAATCACAAAATTCAAGACTCAGAACCCCGGGTCCAAGACCCAGGGACCATGACACTTTACCTTACAATATAAAGTGTCTTGAGGTGGCTGTTGTTGTGATTTGGAGCTATATGAACAAAGCTGAATTGAATTCAATCAGTTTTGGAGCCAGAGACAAGTCGCTCTTAGATGAACCATTTGCAAGGAACCAAGGAAAAGTTCTGAAGGCCTCAGTGATCTGCAGACCCACTGACTTTTTTTTTTTAAAGTATGTTTTTTCAAAAAGTATATAAGTATATGATTCTCTACTCCCCCTGTCCTTACCAGACTAATAAAGTATGTTTGTGTCATGCAGTCAAATTACAAGCTTGGAATATGCTGAGTTGATTATCTGTAGGAGCTCAGAATGGAAGTATATTACATTTCTTTTGTTGAGTTTTGCAGGCATCCGCATTAAACCAGTAATGGAGCCCGGTGTGCTGCTGCAATAACGGAATGTGAACGTCTCTACACCTGGAGGAATCACAGGGGATTTGGAAGTTCGCAAATGAAAAACTGATTTGTGAACATCATGACGGAGCATATATTACAGCCTCTATAACAAGGTTTAAACAACAAGTACAAATGTTGCCTTCTTTGAAAAAAGGAGAAAGCTGCACAACACAGCCAGTGTGAGTGATCATACATCTGATAGAAACCCCCCACACTGTTGCCTCCTTTATTTATGACTGAGGAGCAAACAGTGGAAATCTCTGCATAATGATGATGCCAAGAACAACAGATGTTAATGCAATTCAAGAGTGCAGTTATTCGTTATTGCGAGTATCTTTTTCTAGATTTGAAAAAAAAAAAAAAATGGCAATTTTTTTATTACAAAATGCCAAATGCATGCAGAGAAACAATAATAGGTTGATAAAATAGATATATAAATAATGCATAAGCATACAAAAGAAATACAAGTGCTGTATATTCTTGCTGGATTTGGTAAACAGCACTCAGTAGAAAGTTGTGCAAAAAACCTTAACTTTATTTCTGCCTCAAGGTTGTTTGCATTCCTCTGATGAAGGCCACTTACCTATTTTCAGTTAAAAAAAAAAAAAGATGGACCACCAGAGGACAACCATTATTGGATAATGCTGCTGACACTAAAGTGCAGAAAAATTTAGAGGTATTTCCTTTACATGTGTCAAAAAAAAAAAAGAAAGAAAATATCCTCAAAACTTTTGTTTTTCAAAGAGACAACACTGCACTACACAAAGAATGTGAGATTAACATTTTGTCAATGACCTCTTCTTGTGGGTTTATTGTCAAAGTGACTGAAGTATTCTGAGTTTCAAAAAGATTGCTTTATTAAGCTATCTGTCACCAACATTCTGCAAAGTGACATCAGAAATCAATTTTTTTTTAAGTAATCTTCAGTTACAAAAAAAAAAAAAAAAAAAAAAAAGACTTTTAACTTGCATTTGGATATTTAGCTTGTCAGATCTGGGTAGTTGCAGAAAATTGAACCAAGGTGTTTATTAGGGTCAACCTTGCCTTCTGCGGTATCTGTTTCTATTTCTGCAGTATTACACCAATTCCTGTGCTACTGACAGAGAACAGCCATTACTGTACAAAGGAACAAGGTCACTTGTCAAGAAAATTTAAACCCTGGCCATTTTAAGCATGTTAACAAATGACCAGTGCTGTTGTTTCCTGGTCAGGACAGTCTTTATATAAAAGGAACATGTATTGTACCACCTCTGTTGTTTTTTTTTTTTTTTATCTTGTTCTTCAGCCTATCTCTCTTTATCAATCTTTATGACTCTGAAGGAAACATATTCATTCAACTCAGCTGATGTGGGGAGATATCACTGCTGAGATCCAAAGCCTCAGTCTCTGCTGGATTATCTGGTACAAGCTACAAAATGTTGTGTAGTGTTGAAACATAAATTCAACTGATAACTATCTTCTGGCTCAGAGGCATGGAATACAAATGCAATATCTTAAAGTATTAAATGTTTATCTGGATTTTTATGAACATTGCTGCAAAATGTTTGGTGTCAGTTCTTTTCAGCTCCTCTAAAACTATGGTATGGTGCACAAACATTTGCATATTTAGTAAAGAATGATTGAGAAATTAAGCATCCGGAGCAATCTGACAGCTAATGTGTCATCCATAAATACTTCCCTAATGACTCCTGATCCAGGACTACATAGCAGATATAAGTATCAGAGATTATTCACTCAAGAATCTGCTGATGGTGAATCATTTGGTATCAATTAGTTTGCAATTAGGTGACATGGTGATGCAGTGGTTAGCACTGTTGCCTAGCAGCAAGAGGGTTTCAGGTTCTGTGTAGTTGCTGTGTAGTTTGCATGTTGTACCTGTGCCTTTTGTGTTCTCTGCCACTGATCTGGCTTCCTCCCACAGTTCAAATGCAAAGTTGACCATAGGCTTGACTGTGAGCATGAATGATTGTCAGCATGTCTGTGTTAGCCCTGTGATAGGCTGGCGACATGTCTAAGGTGTACCGCTTCTCTTGTCCAAGATGTTCCAGACCAATGAGTGTGGTATACCCCTGCCTTTTACCCTAGACAAGCTCCAGCTTTCCTGATGAGCCCTGGAGCCTATTCCAGCTGTCATAGGCCGTGTGAATGTGAGTGTGAAAATGTAACATATTACATATTAAAAATGCCCTCATGGCTACCTTTAAAGAAACAATAAACTGGTGACAGACACATTTTGAACTGCTAAACTTTATCTTTGCCAATCCGTTCATATGATAAGTTTGTCCTCTGTGTTGATTGTAACTGCAACGATGGAAATGGCCAAAGAAAGGCAAGCAGCTTTTGGTTCTTTTTCAAAGCCATAAGGCCTGCACCACATCCTGCTGATGTGGGGCTTAGTGAGGTAACTTCAGGTTAAACCCCGGGTTTTTAGTGTCACAAAGGTGTTTCTTACCAGGGTACATCACCATGGTAACTCATACTGCAAACCTTACTAGCTCCAGCCTTTTATGTTTGAGGCAACAGATCAATATGTATGAATGTCACTGCCTACTGTAATTTCTCTTAGAAAATAGTACCATGGCTAAGGGTTCTTTAGTATCCTGAGCATATATAAATCCTTTGGCTTCACCTGACAAGTATCTATGACAGGTGCAGATTCCTAGCAAAGGGGATTTTATTCCTTGATTATTTTTTTTTCCTCCTGGCCACAAAAAAATTTGAAAGCATGGTGTATAACCCTAAAACAGAGACCACTAACAGTGAGAACTTGTTGACGTTAAGATTTGCATGTAAGCTGTTGTGTACCTGCCTTAAACCTAATGGCCAGCAGGTGATGATGCTTCTGGGTGCAAAACGTCTGATTATATAGACGGGTGGAGCAGTGGAAGTGTAAAAGTTTGACTTTAAGTATGAAATTCTACTGAATATTCCCTTCCAAAGGCATCATTTCACTATAATAAATATATAAGATATAGGTTAGACATCATTTACTCTTTTCTATAGTGAAAATACAGTTTAAATCATACATACACAGTATCTACAAAAATGTAGTATTGACAAGTAACCTCTTATCAGCTATGTGAGGAATATTACTGTGAAAATGAATGCATACGTTTGTGCATGTTTCAACAAACATTTTTGCAAGAATGCATATAGTGCATGTGTATGATCATTACTCAGAGTGCTTTCGGTGTTTAACTTTTTCATATAAATAAAATAAACCCCAATCTAAATCAAAAAATGCAGCTGTATCGTGGTTTCTTAAACTAAACATGAAGCTTTTAGTGAGGAGATTTGGGTGGATATTTAAAAACTCAAAGTGCAATTTTGTACTGTAAGACAACATTATCATATTTAGCTGTGACAGTGTGCAATTTAAGCAATTTAAAGTATTGTAGCAGTTGTCAGTTTCATAATAATCTAGTCTTTTTTGATTCTCTTTCCTGCTGTGTTTCACCGTCTCTGCCATCATGTTTAGTGTATTTTATCATTTCTCTGTTTTTTTGTGTATGTGTGTCTGTTTGGTTACAGTCTGATTCTGATAAAGTCCAGAAGTTGCCTACAAATACATGTAAGCGTTCTGTTTTAGGATCATCGACATCCATCCATCCATTTATCCAGCCATCCGTTGTCTTCTACTTATCCGGGGCCAGGTCGTGGTGGGAAGCAGCTTAAGCTGAGAAATGCAGACCTTTGTCTCCCCAACCAGCTCCTCCAAGTTGTCGAAGTTCTGCCGGAGGTGTGAGTTTAAGATTTCCAGCAGCCAACAGATTGACATGAAAACATTGATTCCATACCTTTCATGCAGCTGTTTTTCCCTAGAAGGCATTTTGACCATTGAAATGCTGGCAACAATGTGCTCATGTTTGCTAGACACTGCTAGCTCACTGATAATGTCGCTACCACATTTTGAGTGCACATGTGTTGACGTCATCTGCTTCCAGGTAACAAGGAAATCACCTCTTTTACGGAGCTTCCTGATTGGCAGTAATAACTGAAAAATTCACATTATTAATGCAAAAATTTTGAGATACATAAGTCAAAATTGTGACGTATTTTCTCGAAATTTTGACTTACTGTATTTTTCCGAAACTTTAACTCATCAACTTGAAATTTTAACTTATTTTCTCAAAATTTTGACTCATAAACTCAAAATGTAACTTATTAACTTAAAGTTTCGACTTTTTAACTCAAAATTTTGAGTTACGGGTGGCAATTTTTTTTTTTTTTTTTTGAACGGAAACAAGCTTCCACAGAAAAACGATGCTAAAGAGGAATTGATGCAAGCTTCTTAGTGAATAACTTGAAAGAGAAGGAACAAGAAAATGTTTTAGACTATAAGGATGGTCAAAATTAATACACTGTCACCCTCTTAAAATAATGGCCTATGTCATTTTTTTCAGGCTTTTCAGAAAAGACAAAACATTGAGAATATGGTGATTTATGGGGAAAAAAAATAGAAATTTTGCTAAAAAAAAGAACTCAGGTCATTGTTTTAAGAGGGTGATGATATTTAAAGATAAACTGGTACCAGTGATTTTGACATCTTAAATCAAACGGAAGCAACTCAAGTCCGTCAAATATTATACAGTGACAGGTACAAAAGAAGCAGCATAGTATAAATCTATAGAGTCAATTATATGTAACATTTAGACAATGAACATCATTTTTAAAGACATTTTGTCAGAATAACCCATTATTGGTAAAATGAACCCTGAGTCTTATTTGCATTCTGTGTCTTCTGCTAGTGTCCTTAGTACTTCTTGTGTATCAGCCAATAAAACGCTCTTTCTTCAACCTGCCTTCACATCCTGCACTTAGGTCCGCTCTACCTATTTTTGACAAGTATTTCCTCACCTTAGCTATGATCACAAGTCTGACCTGCTGTTTATTTAGTTGTCTAATCTAAATTAGACCTAAATCATAAAGATGATAGCTTCTGAAAAAGTATACAAAAAACATTCTGTCACAGCTGATGAAACAAAACATATAGACTAACACATTTAACTCAGTTGTCTCATTTTTGTGTTTGTCTATGAAAAGGTTTCTGAAATATGTTCACTTCAAATTACAAGGGCTGCCAAGAAAAGCAACATTTACCATCAAGGGGAGCAATCACTCCCTCATAAGTGCATTGTGAAATTGTAGAGGAGAGTTGGAACACAATACTGAAGCAGCGCTTCTTGCTCACGAGCACTCTCAGAGACTCTTTCCAATAAATAATATTTTCAGGAGATAGCAGATTCTCTCAATCCTCTGTAGATTTCTGTACAAAGCTGAAGAAATGACCAAAAAATAAATAAATCTGAAATTGAAAAAAAAAAAAGAAAAAAACAGCTAACTGTGAATAAAAACTTCATAAACTTCACTATCACGGGGGATTTATGAGAGATTGTGTGTTTTTAATACACTGGTGTTGCTCTTCAGCGATTGCATCTTAAAAATGAAACCTGATAGCAAAAAGAGAAAAGTAGGGGAGAGCAATGGATGGAGAGAGTGCGTTTTCCATCAGAGTCAACCTTGCCAGGCAATTTGGGCCCCCATTTCAGAGGCCTAATGGGAGATGGACAGTGATGGACAGCGCGTGTGGGTTACTTATTAATCTGGGAGAGGCAATTGGAGAACCTCTATCGACCTGCAGTAAATTAAATAAGGCCTATCCTGAAATGGCATTATTCTCCCTCAACTCTCCCTCTGCTCCTCTCTCCTCTCTTGACCTGCTGTGAGGGATTAGAGCAAATAAAATGGGAAAATTTAGACACTGTGAAATGATGATGGATATTTACCGCACATACAGTAAAAGGAATGCACTCTGAGAGAGTTACTGCCTATGGATTAATGATTATACAATGGTGACAAAAAAACTCTAGGATGGTTAGAAAAAACATGTTCATTGTTTTATATTAAGGTTAGGAAGATTTACTGTTTTGTATCTACTGAACAGTAAGTTAATCTGCTTTAATGACCTTTCATAATTAGGCTTTCCTGTCTGAATACATTCAGAATCTTTGTATCTGAAAAGTTTTTATTATAACAAACTGTTGGCAGCTATTTTTTAAGATGGCTGTCAAATCTTTTATATTTTTATTGGTATTGAGATTCAATGCAATGAGCAGTTTAAAAAGAGACCTTTTTGTTATGCATATAAGCCCTTGAGAACAGTGCTCAAGTGCCACAATATCAGCTCAGCAAGTTAGGTATTCTTAATAAACTCTTCTCTATAGTTTATTTCTTTGGATTGTTCTTTTTTCCAGCAGCTTCAATGCCAATCTTTTACTTGAGTCATTTATGAATAGATGCCTCAAAGGTTTCATCTCTTCACTCCAGCACATGAACCAGATATGACAATATGCCTGTGAAGAGGACTGAGAAAACAGCACTGCAGAAGTCACCTTGTGTCCAATAATAGGCCCAGCTCCTTTGTACATCCATCAGTCTACTGTCAGTTATTTAGGACACCTTTCCCCAAAAGTCTGCAGAAGACCTCCGGGTACCAGATACTTTGACACTAGCCCTTTTTGCCTTGTTTCCCTTGTGCAGACTCACAATCAGAAGTAGTTCACTCTACTCCTGAAATTAGCTAACAGAGCTAATAATGGTGTTGGTATTTTATAATATTTTGCAGTGAGCTTAAATGTGTGTAGTCGGGGGATATAGCACAACTGGAGCAGGAATTTTTAATACAGATAATCACACATTCAAATCTTCTGATGGCCAAATGTTACATTATAATCAACTAATGTGACTATTGAATAAAATGATAATGCAATAAAGCATCAACTGGTTCATTTTTTAACTTAAATTTACTATATTAGTGAATCTTATACAGCACCGGTCAAAAGTTTGGACACACCCACTTTTGTCTGCTCCTGTATATTCTATATTCATTACATGAAAGTGAAATACTTCAAGTCCTTTGTGTTTGTTTTGTTCTAATTTTGATGGTTGTGGCTCATGAAAACCAGAAATGCAGTGTCTTAAATTTCCTAATATCAATCCAAAAAGGGATACAATGCAGAAATGTCCAAAATGTCTAAAAAGTATGTTAGTGTATGCACTCTGTACTTGGTTGGAGCTCCTTTAACACATGTTACTGCATCAGTGCAGTGTAGCATCAAGATGAGATCAGCTTGTGGTCCTGCTGAGGTGTAACTGAAACCCAGGTTGCTTTGACAGCAGCCTTCAGCTCGTCTGTATTTTTGGGTCAGGTGGATTTTATCTTCCTCTTGACAATAACCCACAGATTCACTGCGAGGTTCAGATCGGGGACGCTGGCTGGCCAATCAAACACCAAAAAAATATGGTCAGCAAACCATTTGGTAGCAGTATTCACACTGCAGGCAGGTGATCAGTCCTACTGGAAAAGGAAATCAGTATCTTTTGATTTGGTTAGTAATGAGTATAACCAAGGTATATTTTTCACTGGAGTAAGGTCAGTTTTTGGTGCAGCGTAAAACATCTTGATTTGTCCTTGTTGTACGTCAATTGCCACGATGTTCAGAGTCACTTTAAACTAGATTCTGATGCGTTTGATAATCCTCACTTCTTCTCACATAACACTATAAGCTTAAATTTATTTATATTGTTTTTGGCAAATGGGCTTGCTGCGAGATGTAGCATACTCAAGGTCCCCAGAGGATAATTTCCAAAGCCTTAAATCCCCTGACCTATCATCTAGCCAGTACTATCATTGGCTAACAATTTATGCTTGTCCAAATACTTTGGTTTATTATCAAATACTGTAGACAAAACTGCTACTTCTATCAACCCCAGTTTTATGTTGGAAGGTTCCTCTGAGGAAGTACAGCCTTACAGAGCTGCTTGCACAGCTGTGGACAAACACTTACTTGCAAAGGTTATGCATAGTAGCTATATCTATATGAGCACAGGTGGTCTTCGTTTATCCACTCAACCTGCAGAGAAAGTTAGAAGGCTCTGCCTGCACTTAAAAGGTCTAGTGGTTACATAATGTATCCATTATTGTAGAGTATCTCAGACAGCCTTCACCTTCCTATTTTCTCAGACTACAAGGGGAAAAGTCAAATACTTGCACTGCCTGCTATTACTTCAAAATGAGGCAGGCCTATGGCCTTGGGTCACAAAAAACACAATCCATTTTCCAAAGTGCATGCTAGAGTAAAGCATAACATCTATGATTTACACAGCCTGCACCAGTCAGAGTGGACAGCTCCATTATCACTGGCCATGCAGAAGTACATTCTAATTTGTGCTCTGCAGGGAGCAGCAGTCAGAACTGCAGAACCAATCAGAGGGTGCTGTTGGCATGTGATACCACATAAAGCAAATTAAAATTAACTTAAATTACTTTTAATTTGGTAATAGCTTTGGAATCAAGTGCCAATGATGTAAGCATTAATGCAGCCACACTGTCCCACAAACCATGTTTGGTAATAGTTGTGATTTTAGCTTTTTTGGATGAGGTACAACCTCGTGACAGAGCTTCATCTTGTTCAGGCTTGAGAAAATAAGGTCAGCAAATACACAAACATCTGGTCAAGTGGCTCTAAAGACCTGTGGAGAATTAAGGCGCTATTATTGGAGAAAGAAAAGTTCTGTTGTTGAAGGTGATATACACCCCAGCACGACACAAACAGTTGATTGGTGAAATGATGAGGTGAGTGAATGATGGCTGTATTTAGTAAAAGGAGATTAATGCGGGGAGATGAGCATATGCTTCAGGCAACTGCCCCCATCAGCATTATTCTTAGCACCACTAACAAACTCCTCTGGGTGTGAGAGGCCTATTCAACTGGTTGTGCAAAAGATCCATTACCAGGGCACTAAGCATGCAAGATGAGAACAGTTCAGTGTGTGTGTGTGTGTGTGTGTGTGTGTGTGTGTGTGTGTGTGTCAGCATTTGCATTGGTCCAAACCAGTTGGAAACAGTATTGTACCTAATTTTTAGGACAGATATCTACTTGATCATCAGCAAACCTGCCTCTAAAAGTTGTTCAAGACCTTTGCATTATTTAAACACCAGGACAAAGGCAACTAAAAGCGCAAACAGAATAAGCAAGCACACATGCAGAATCCCACATGTATGGACACAAATGCATGCACACATGAACACACATCAAAGTGGATGACACCGAAGCCCAGGTCCTAATAGAGACCAAAGTGTCTGTCTAATGGAAAAACCATTTTCTTAAGTGCTCTGTTGCACCACCTGCGTTATTTGCACAGTAATTGCTTCTGCAGTCTGCAGGTTAGAATGTGCAACCTCCAGGGCAGTGTAAATAATGGGGAAATTATAACAGACTTTTATCTCCGCAAATGCACCAGTGTGTGGATTTAGCTAAAATCAATGTTATATTAGGCAATAATGTTTTGCAGATGAGAGCTACAGTATTCCAGCCTTTGTTGCATATGCTGTTTTTAATTTAATTCTTTCAAAATCCGCTATGAGTACAGTTTGACTTTAAGTGATTTAGAAACTTGTTTTTTGATGAGCCCAGTGAGGAGTACAAAGCATACTGTACAATTTTGATCTTATGGCCACTTGTTGACAAGTTGAAAAACTGAAGTGTATTATGAAACCAGCTCTGACTGTAGAAAAGAGCCACAATGTCTGTTGCTGAAAAATGAATTTTGTAATCGGACATCTATAATCTTGAGCTGGAAATACGCTTAATTGCAGATGTCTTGGGCCTGTGTGATATCAATCCTACCCAGGCTATCTCCATTCCATCAAATCCACCAGAATGCTGTAGTTGTGACACACTGGAATAGGAGATGTTGGAGTAATCCAATAAAGGCATTAGTGAACCATTAGGAGGGCACTTCCTGGCTTTGGAGGGACACACAGAGCCTTGTTTAGCCTAATAGAGCATCCCTGTTAGCGTTTATTTATGGCAGCAAGATGTCAAACCACTTAGAGGTGGAATGTTGCCTGTCCATTAAGGCTGCTGTCCAATGGGAGGCTTTACAAAGAAGAGCTTAGGGCTTGGCCTTAGTCCAACCCTGAAGACCCCCTTTTAAAAATGTGCTACTTTGGCCTTTTCAACCAGTGAAAACTATGTGTAGTATGTCTCTGGAGCTTGAAAAAGGCGACTGGACTTCTTTTTGTTTCTTGAAGACGTTTCACCTCTCATCTCATATGACCCACGCCCCCTTCACACCTGGGCACATGTGTTCACACACATGATCAATAGAGGGTCATAACCACCTCCAGGGGACTACGCCCACAGGGGTTTAAATACCTGGGTCTCTCCACCATTTGGTTGAGAACTGAAGAAGCCTTTCGGATGAGAGGTGAAACGTCTTCAAGAAACAAAAAGAAGTCCAGTCGCCTTTTTCAAGCTCCAGAGACTACTATGACCTGGATGACTGAGAATCTACACAGACATATGTGTAGTATGGTTTTCACTGGAGTTTACATACTTCACGTTAAAAGAAAAAAAATAAATAAATAAAATGTCAAATGACCACAGGTGTAGAAGATTAACGTGTTTATAGACATGACTCACATGAGACTGTAATAGGGGTATTTCTGAGTCATCATGTGAGGCTTCAAAGCACTATTTCTTAATGAATGAACATGTCTGATGCGGCACAACTGAACACCCACATTAGCTCCAGTCGAATGAGACAGCTGTCGCATGTTAATTTATGGTTGTCACCATCAGCAGACTCCAACCCATAAACTTAACAGTTAACCATAGATTCACACAGACTTATAATATCTTACTACAAAATATATTTCAGTATGCTCACTCGCCCTCACATGTCCTGTTTAATTTATTTCACCGTCTTAGGATGTCAGAGAAGTCTTGACAGTCTTCCTGGGTGCCAGTGCTGCCGGGGTAGGAATGGTATGTGCTGTCTGTCCTCTGTTGGGTCTTGATGAGGGCTCAGCATGCACGTGTCCACTCCTTCTTAGTCTTTGAGGTGGGTTGTGGCCACTTGGGGTTTCTGGGCTCATGTGGGTTCTCATCACTCTGTGTTATGATGTTTGGACTCCTCTAATGATTCTGCTGACTTTGATGAGAGTGGGAGTGTCTTCACAACATAAATCACCACACTGCCTGTTTTTTTTTTCTTTTTGTTTCTTTATCCTCATTTCAGTGTTCACTTAACACTTGCTCAATTTCATTGAGATGCATTTTGCTGCTTCTGGAGGGATTTGGATACTGGTGGAGATCACATGTATGCACAAATGTACGCGCACACACATGCACACAGAAAGAAGGGCTAATGATGTATCAGAAGAATACCAGGTGTCCTGGAGACACCTGTCCATACATTCCTGAGGCCCTTAAAAAAAGGGGAGTCCCGAGGAAAGTGCTATTATTCCTGAGTCTTGTTTAATCCAGGATGGCTAAAGCATGGCTGGAGTTCTTCTGAGTTCGTAGACTGACACTGGAAGAATTCTTGGGCAACATTTGTGACAAAAGTTATATGAAGACTTTTGTTACTTGAGTGAGTTATATTTGGGCTCGATGATTCTAAGTTTGACAATATAAAAAAAAAAAAGAGA
This sequence comes from Archocentrus centrarchus, assembly GCF_007364275.1. Lineage (NCBI taxonomy): Eukaryota > Metazoa > Chordata > Actinopteri > Cichliformes > Cichlidae > Archocentrus > Archocentrus centrarchus. The sequence goes on from NC_044366.1 coordinate 6,938,188, forward strand.
AATGAAGAAGAAGTGAGCTTACCTGACCTCATCGCTGCTTGAGGCCTGAGGCTGAGTAACACACCTGAAGTTCTGACAGAACTGTCAGCTGTCGAGTTGCATTGAGGGCACGTGTGAAAAGAAACAGTAGCACGAGATGTCCATTTCAAATCAGACAGTGTTATAGGAGCGGAATGCTAAATCTGCAGAGTTCACTAAAATAAAGACCTGTCATAGAGGAATTGTAAACTGATCCCAGCTGAAAAAAGTGTCCATACATTTGTTTACCCTAAACCAATGTATTTACTTGCTATGTCCAGCACACCAAAACCACGGAGGCTATTCAGCATGCCAGTATAACTGCTACCCTCATAAGAACTGCTACCCTCATAAGCTCTTGTCAATAGATACATCAGAACACTTCCTTCTTTGCTTCACTGATTTCCTAGCTTGTTTGATCTCAACAGAGTGCTCTTTACTTTGATGTCATCATGCAAAGAGGAAAGAGTATCTGTGAGAGCCGAGAGGACTGAGAGAGCTGAGAGATTTGTAATGCTGATCTTTGGTTTGCCTGTAATATTTGCTGGACGCGCTTGTCAAACACGATCAACACCAGGCACCTATCTTTGAGTGATTTTAAAGGAATGACACAGAAGCTATTGTTGATTTACTGACACCTACGATTCAAAAGAAAGCCAAGAGAATGAGATTTTTTTTTTTCTTAACAAAGCTTAAGCAACACAAATTTAAGGTGAGATTTGTGCTGATGTACAGCAAGGCATTAAACTCTACCTCAGTTTGGATAGAAGTGAAGTGGAGAACCATCCAGACAATTTACTAAAGTTAAAACTGTGACATCTCATTATAAAAATACTAGATTTCATTTTAAACACACACACACACACACACACACACACACACACACACACACACACACACACACACACACACACAAACACACACACACACACACACACACACACACCATGAAGGGTTTATGATCTTATGTAATCTTATGTAAGTACAACTTAGGTAGACGTAGGTGAACGTTTTCAATGCTCCATATGCTGCATTGTTAGATAGTTACATAGATAGATAGATACATAAATTTCACAATATTTTACATTGTTTTAGATACATTTTTTTTTAAATATGAAACATAACCAGTAATTAATATGAGTGCAAATTAAATAACTGAAATGCAGGTCCACGACTACAGCCAGCTGTAAGAAGCTGCAAAACAACACTATTATCACCTTAAGGTATCCATAATCAATATTAGTAAAAACAAATCCCCATTACTACTGATAACAAGCAATGTGAAACAAGTCTCTCATATAGTGACAAAGGTACAGAGAAATATCATCCAAATCTGCCAGTCTCTTCTGCTTTATGGAGCTTTATATTGAGTTTCAGCTTATTGATTATCTGTCTGGCCTGCTGTGTAACTATTTTCATTCACTTTCACTGCTATCACAGTTTTGTGTTCAGTCTTAGCAAGCAGTCGTTTTAGCCTTTTCCCCAAGGAGTAGGTAGAAAGTAAATGACCTGCATGACTTCAAAGAAATGATAATATTGCTCTGTAAATGTTAGATATGTAAGTACGCTTCTTCTTCACAAGTTCATAATAACTTTTGTGAAGGCAACAGACATATCAATCAGTAACTACTGCCTCCAAGTGGCCAAAGGCATTTTTTTTTTTTTTTTTTTAATATTTGAGTATTTTCAGGAAGCCACAGCACATTAAGCAAATGAGATCAGTGGGCATGCACCATAATGCTGGCCTATAAAACCCAAATAGCTAACTTAGACAAATGGAATTAATGGGATTTGTGTCTGATGGTTATTTCTGACAGTTGGGGAAAAATGTTTGTAGGCATGATTATAAAATATATTGGCAATTCATCTACATATCATCTACATATAGCAAAAAAAAATGAAGGTTTCCAAAAATTAAGAGCTAGCTCCCATTTTTAGAATATGGATGCAGTATATTCACAAGACCAACTTGAGTAAGGTTTAACCACAGTAATAGTACAAAGCACAGAAAACCAGACCCATGTCACTGAACAAAAACAGGCTATTTCTTGCTTTGTCTTTTGCACTGTATGTTGTTTATGGAAATGGTATGTTTTGAATTATCACCAAGGCTTGTGAGTGAGCATATGGATAAGAATATTGGCTGTAGCAAAGCTCAAAGAGGCTGCAGCACAACGTAGTGCTCCATCAATATCAGATTTTAAATTGGAAAAACGTTTTTGTGTCACAAGGGGGCCGGACCAGCGGGGCCACTTGATGAATGGGCCTTCTTGGTGATTGATGGTCAAGCGGAAGCAGTCAGGGGGAAAGTTATGCCACACCACGTCAATATCAGGTTGTTTGCCTCTCATACATAGCAATATTAGAAAAAAAAAAAAAAAGTGTGTGCTAAGTATCCTTGACATGACCATTTTACTTTTTGTTGGTTAGACTTAGAGCAGTGTGGTTTGCTCGCCATGACCCTAATTCAGCTGAGTTTTCCACAAGAGCAGAGGACAGTGAACAGGGTCGTCTTGCTCCAGTCATGCCACCTTTTTCAATAAGTCTCTTTCTCTGGGTGAAAACACAAAGGCATGTTCACAAAAATAGAAATTGCATTTTAAACCAAGGTCACCTGTTCTATGTATGTGATGTAATGTAATCAGCATATTAAATGGTTATTATCAGCTATTATCACTCCCACAGGTATGGCCAAACGATGGCTTTCTGCATCAACTTGTAGGTTCAGTAGCCCATTATCACTTCGTTTGATGGTAAAGATTGTAAAGAGCAGTGTTTCCACCCCCACGGATTTATAAGTCCACGTAAGAGTTTACATCCACTTAATAACACTACTCAGTGATGCTGTCCCTATAACCTGGTTTGCTTCCTGTTTTTGAATAATCACAATGAATTAAAGCACACCATTTGGCCTACTAGTAGATACAATAGGGCACATAGAACCTATATGTATTGGAGTGGTTACATCTGATAATAGCCATTTAATGGGCTGATAACATTTGATGTGGATGTCAAGGCTGCATATTCAACACACGCACACAGGCACACATCTCGTAGCAATAAATGGCCTTGCTAATTAGCTTTAGTTATGGGCATTCGCACTGCCATTTGACATTCTCAACGCTTAATACAATCCCAGGAGACCACAATAGCATAACATTAGGGGAAGGCTTTATCATAGAGAGGAAGAGCTGTAAATCAGGCACCTGAAACTCGATTAGCAATTCCAACCAGCAGGAATGCCTATGTGATTATTATGGGACGGGTCGCTCCCTGATAATGAACACTCGTTCACATACTGTCTGTCTAACAATGCTGACACTGAATTAGAAAATAAAGAATGTGATGAATATCCTCTTACTCTCCTATTAGTAATTTAATGAACATTGATGACTGATGATACATTCCGATATTGGGTTATTTTCACACTGTGTTGCATACTGTGATTTGAAAGTATTGCTTCAAAATCAGCATGCATCTTTAGATGTGATGCTTTTTTTTAATGTTAAGTTATTACTGTAGGCATTACATTTCCCATTAAGCTTACCCTATTGGAAACATTTCCACAGAATCAGACTTTAACTGTAAGTGTATTTAAAAAACAGTTAAAATAATTAGAATGTAATAACACTATTGGACACTCACTACTGGAATGAGCACAAAACTGCTTGTTGGGTGATAACTGACATGTGTTCTGTTTGTCCAAATTAGATGGAATTTGAAAAAGAATCCACTATGGTGTGAAGACCAGGTACCCAGGAAGGACTGAGAAGTGTGGACAGGCAACTAAACACAGCACAAAAAGTAAAGTAATGCGTGCTTGGCCAATCATTTCTTTGTTGTAATGCTGCTTGTATCATTCTTGTACCATTGGAAAGTCTGTTTATTCCCCCTTAAATAGTGCTGCATTTGTAAGGAAAATACATTTTTGGGTTGAGCAGCAGAGTTGAGTTGTCATGCTCCTGGGTTGGTTAAGTATATTTAATCATGTTCTCAGTTTCTAGTGCTTAGTTTAGTTCCTCCCTCTGTGTTCTTGCATATTTATGTTCATTCATGTGTCTGTGTTGCTTTTCTCCATGTGCCTGGCTCCCTGTGTTGTCAAGTCTGCATTTCTGTTTCCAGATTTACTTCCTGTTTTACGTTGACAGTCCACGTATCGTGTGTTCAGTATTCCGTTTTGCTTCCCCCAATCTCGTTAGTATGTCACTGTTCATCTGTTCTCCCCAGCTGTTTCCACTCTTCCCTTGTTACCTCTTGTGTTTTTCTGTCATTCCTAGTCTGTGGATAATCTGCTTCCATGTACTCCATCTATAACAAGCAATAAAGCCAGAGTTTATTAAAGTTCACATGAGCCTCCCAAGCCCTTCTTGAAATCCTGAATTTGGGTCCAATCCTGCCTGCCTCGCCGTCTTATGACGTGTCATAAGTATGTGGGTTGCATCCATGAAAAGCTTGCCAAATCTTCTCTGCCAGTGCCAAACAGCTTGTTCTGTTATTGACTCTTCACAGTCAGGCTTGCCATCATTGGAGTGCATCTCAATGCAGAGATATTGAGATTAGATTCTGCAACCAGTGGCGATCTTATATCTCCACAGTCTTCCAGCAAACTCTATCCTCCAAGTTGGCAACGCTTGCCCACACAAAATGAGGTTTATCAGAGATAACCACCTCCAGAATTTGCTGGAATAGCCTGCATGCAGTCCTGACCTCAACACCATTAAACACTTGTGGGATCTTGGGTGTGCTGTTCATGTCAGAGTGACCAACACAACCACACTGGTTGAGTTGTGACGAATGCTGGTTGAAAAATGGGATGCCATCTTTCAGCAGTGTGTGACCAACGCGGTGACCAGCATGAGGAGGTGGTGCCAGGCTGTTGTGGCTGTGTATGGTTCTTCCACATGCTATTGAGGCCCCTGTTTGTTAAATGAATAAATTGTTAAATTGACAGTATGTCCTGTTTCTTCAGACTTCAATCATCCAATCAAATAACACAAAACATTAGTCAATAGCAGAATAAGCTGTTTGGCATTGGCAGAGAAGATTTGGAAAGTCTTTCATGGGCGCAACCCACATACTCAACTCTGCTGCTCAACCTACAAATGCAGTTTCCTTACAAATGCGGCTCCATTTAAGGTGGAATAAACAGACTTTCCAATGGTATAAGATTTAATGCCAAGCAGCATTGTTACAACAAAGAAATAATCAACAAAACACATATTTACTTGCTTTTTGTGCTATGTTTAGATAAATTAAAAAAACAAAAGCAGGCAGGCAGTCAGCAAGCAGAAGGCAAAAAGCCAAACTGCAAAACGCTCTCAAATTGTAAATTGCATGACACACAAGAACTTAAAGTAGAGCAAAATAATTCACAGGTCAGGTACAAATAATGATTACACATGATTAAATGCAGAAAAAATAAGGAAAGGGCCTGAATATTCAACTGTAGTGAGTGCAAAGACAATCTGGCAGCAAGTAGGCAAACAGCATAAGGTATATACACTATGAGCTGAGTGATTTGCTGACTGAACACAAGTGAAAACTAAAAGACTGGACATAAAAATAACTGGAGTCCAATTGCAGATTATAATTCATAACAATAACGTGGGTTGTTACACATGGGATTGGTGGTAATGGCATTTTTAAGCTGCATGAGAACCTGGACATGTGCAGAGCATGGTGGTAAGGTTAAACAAGTCTTTATTGTAAAACACAACAGTCTTTTAGAGCAGGATTTGTTTGCGACAGAGGAAACGGTCTCCACTCATCTCTCTCGCTCTTCTGTGAGTGAGTTTACAGTCTCACACTCTGTGTCCGCAGCTGGTGCGCCGAAGAGGGGAGTGAATAGGTAAGTAGCCGAGAACACCATAATCGAAGCAATGAGAAGATTTTAGAGGAGCCGAGTTTGTGTTACCGCTTGCAGTGCAACAATGTGGCGTCGACCTGGGAGAAAGTCCAGTCTCTTATATTCAGATTCTTCATCAGCACAACAGCAAACAGGTGAGTAATTAGGTGCAGGACCGCAGGTGCTTGATTAAAGGGTGGAGACCTTTCACATACCCTGCCTCTGGAACACAAAGCAGAATCTCCATGCACACATACACACTCACACAGACAGAGGACAAAAAGAGAGAGCAAAAGCTTGGAGAGAGAGAAAGGACAGGCCGGCCAGGAGGACAGAGGACCCTGACAGGCATATTAGATGTGTGCTTTGAGCTAAATACTAATGTCCACATGGCAGTGCTCATACAGTACAGCTGTGATGATGGAATATCTATAGCTTTCATTGTATATGTTCATGAATCAAAGAATTTGAAAAAAATGAAAATGTGACTTGATAATGGTGCAGAATGTGTAGTTTTCCCAGAATGAGAAAAGCCTAAATGTGTATCAAACTTAAAGAAGACATTGTATTAAAGAGTTTGTTCAAATTTCATGGAGGTGCTGGAAAAAAGGGCAAAAAATAATGAACATCTGTACAAAATCTTGTGGTGATTCATGGCACTGCAGAAAATGTCTAATGACGGACTAAGTCTGGTTCATCTTATGGACAACATGATAACTTTCTTAGCAAAAATAAGAACAACCAACCAAACAAACAAAAAATCAATCTGACAAAAATGATTAAATGGCAGCAAAGACTGAAATAAAGAAAGAGAACAAAATATTGACCAAAAGGATGTGGGCTGTACTTGGCAACAGTCCTTTTAACAGGAAAAAAAAACCTCTGACAGAACCAGCGCCAACAACAGCAGTTAACAGACTCATTATGTGGACGTTGTGGACAAGTATGGCTCTACAAAATCCAATCCTCACATGCCTACATGTTGCCTTGGATTTTTTTTTTGTTGTTGTTTTTTCCATTAACTGCACCCCACACACAAAGAATTTCTTTTCTTTTTTTTTTTTTTTATTACAGTGTAATAGCACAACTGCATGAGTATGACATGAGAGACTGGAAGAAATTGTTGGCTTGTAATATTTTTATCAGCATGCATGAAGCTTCGGCTTTACTGTCCCTGTGCTGTCAGCCCAATGACTGAGGAAATTGGGAATGATGGTCACTGACATTGTGGCTGATTAAATGTGAACGAATGAGCACACAGAGAGAAACACAGCGTCCTCCACACTTTGCTTTGTTGCTTTACCTTGCTCCCAATGGAATAGAGGATAAGAGAGTGCCACCAGTTATACTTCACAGAGAACAGTAGTGAATGGCAGGGGAGGCAGGACAGACGGAATAATTAGGAAATGAATAGATATGGGAAAAAAGAAAAAGGAAAATCGTGCATGTAGATGACAATGGAGCAGGGCTGACAATAGGATCAGGCTTTGTTTTTTTTTTTTTTTAAATGATGGTTCTAAGATGTTGGTTGTGGGTTTACAAAAAGCTTGTGAAAAGAGCCTTTCCAAATGTGTCACATCCAATATAGGCATCAAAAGGAGCCTGCCTAACTTCCAGCAAAGGTATTCTACATCCTTTAACAAAAAGAACGAGGCAGTCTATGTGTCACACGGCAAAATGGGGAGCAGATAATAGAGGTGCATGACTGTCCTCACCTCTCACACAGGCACCAATCCAATCCACCAAAACCAAAAGACATATGTCTAAATATGCAGAGTAAAAGGACTGAAAGCAAAAGCTTTATTTCCATGAGCTATTATATGTTGATTAAGCATAGTTAACTGTGACTGACAGAATCAATACCTGACATTGTGCTAACAGCTCTCTGATCACAGGAGTAGCCGTCTCGCAGGGCTTTCATTCACTTCACTATTGTTCTTATTCTCTTAGAACAGCAAAAAACGTTATGTGATTGTTCATTCATTCATGAGCTGCTTAGTCAGTCATGTGAAGCTCCAGGCACAGTATCAATCCTAATACAGACTGTGACTGTCATCACAGAACCAGAGTAATTATGAATTGCTTTTGGGGAGCAAAGCAACACTGATTAGAGAGTGTCCTATATACTGAATATATAATATAGATGGACATACATTAAGTGCCTCATTGAAAATCATGAATCATTGCCTGACCCTGCACTTGGACCATTTTTGGAAAATCATGTATTTCTTTCAGGGTTTATGATTTAACCCTGCTAGATACATACCCTAAACAACAATGCTCCAGTCATAATTAATATGACAACAGTGTGTGTCTGTAAGATGCTATGAGAAAGAGCACAGCTGTTGACAGTGCAGCAACAAAACTAAGCAAAATATTTGTTTAAATGGAAACAGTGGTGCGTTGAAGACTCTCTTACATTACACAAGCTGTGCACCAACCAAACAAGAGAAAACAGGTCTTAAAACACGGCGTTAAGATGAAGATCCATTCTACCCTAAAGAGCAAAACACTTGAAGAACAAAAGTGTTATTTACAGACTTTTGGCTGAAGTCTGTAAGTAAGTTATGTACAGTACTTTCAAGGCCCTGGAGCAAACCATTAGCTAACTTGTTTTTTTTTTTTTCTCTCCTGGTTCCTCATGTGGTTATAGGTTTAGAAAAAAGCCTGTTCATGATTGAAACATTAATACAGCAGGGACTGGGATGGTACTAACTCAGAATTAGCTCTTTATTGGTTTTTAGAAAGTTAACTGAGAAGTAACAGTGTGCTATAATGACTGGGTTAAAGCATGGAGCTGCCCCACAGTACAGCAACACTGCATTAGTATTTCATGTTCTCTACACGGATCTGCCGATGCGAATGCTGGGGAGTGCATTATTATGTTAGCATGACATGATGTAGCTAGGAATGTGCTGCATCAAATGTTCCCGCTACAGTTATTGTGGAAAAATATAACAGTGTTACCATTCTAATCACAGACCTTTCCTGAAATACCATTAGTGTATATTTGTTTATTTAGTAAAATATAGTAAAATAATTACTCTACAACAGGATTCCTTTGGATTTAACAACCTGACAAATGGTATATTTCACACCAATTTCAGCAAAAAATAAAAGATATTCTTAACCATCAACAAAAGATAGCTTTTAGCTTATTGTTCAGGTCGTCACACTTTCATCATGTGAAATTCACGATACACCAGGTGTAGGAAGATCAACCTGATATTGCTGGCTCTACATTCAACCAGTATTTTTATGAAGCTGGGTTTGCAGGTTTTTCGCTTGACTTGTTACAGTCGCCATTAGTAAGGCACACACAAACACGAGAAGACAAGTTGCTATGAATGGTAACTGCATCATCATTTTAATAACATTTGGAAGATGCCTTTGGGTGATCTTGGAATTTGTTGTATGCAGTCTAGAGACTGGTCAGTGATCCCCTGGAAACCTCCATTTACTAGGTAAAAAATGTGTATTCCCTGACTATTTTTTAAAAAATTATAATTAAAAGGGATAGGGCATACTGATTAACATCTCAATTTAAACATGCCAGAATTAGCCAAAAGGCTACTTTTCATCTCTAGTCCTTGGCAGGTCATACAGACACGAGAAGAAAAAAAAAAAGAGGAAGAAAAAAAAAAACACCACCAGACAATAGACAGCAATATAATCTAAACAACAAAAGCATTAAGCTGCACATGAAAACCCACAAAACAGCAAATATAAACACATTAAAATAGAATTAATGATCACAAATCTGATTCTCTTCAGCCATTATTCAAGGTAATACATTCTCTTATTACAGCTGGAATATTATTCCAAATCTCACCGCCCTTAACTGATAACACCTATTTACTAAATGTTGATGTCTAAAAGGTATTGCACCATCACCACTAGTAGAGGCTTTGGTTAATCTTCCACTAATATTTGATTTTAACATGATGAACGCACCCAATGAAGGTGGAGCAAGCCCATGAAAAATTTTATAAATAGAACAAGCAAACTTAAATTTTTAAAAAATTTCAAAACTTAAAATATTACATATAAATATAAAACAATGATGAAAAGAAATGAAAAAGGTTTTCTATCTAATACTTTTAAAGCCTTTTAAAATAAAGATTCTATTTTAAAATGGTACTGCGTACCAGAATTGATACCATTGACTGGCCCCCACGCTCGCCTGACCCAAATTCAATAAAACCCCTCTGGGATATTATGTTTTGGTCCAGCCAGTGCGAGCAGGAGCTCAGTGATGTCCTAGTCCAGATCTGGGAGGAGATCCCCCAGGACACCACCCGTCGTGTCATTAGGACAGTGGTTCTCAAACTGTGAGGCACAGGGTCATGACAGGAAGGGTGCAGTTCGCCCGGGAGAAAAGTCCATCCATCCATCCGCTTGTCCTTTTTCAGGGTGGCGGGGGGGCTGGAGCCTATCCCAGCTGACACAGGGTACACTCTGTACAGGTCGCCAGCCTGTCACAGGGTCAACACAGAGAGACAGACAACCATTCACACCTATGGGCAATTCAGAATGACCAATTAACCTAACCCCATTAACGGCATGTCTTTGGACTGGGAGGAAACCAGAGTACCCGGAGGAAACCCACGCAGACACAGGAAGAACATGCAAACTCCACACAGTGAGAGGTCTAGGCCAAGGTGGAATCGAACCCAGACTTTCTAGATGTCATTCTAGCTGTGAGGCAGCAGTGTTAACCACCATGCAGCACGGTGGCGTGGTGGTTAAAGTCATTCAGATTTTTTTCCCCCATTGAGATCTGATCTGTTTCTAGTGTTCTTTTATTTTTATTTTTTATTTTTAGCAGTGTAGTATACAGTTTTGTAATAATATCAGCATCTGAGGGGTTGAGGGCTTAGCAAACAGTTGATGAAGAGATGCTGTTGCATATGCCTAATTTCTGCATTTCCACCATGTGTTAGGAATAATCAAGCAAGGATAGTCAACACTGAGTGAAACAAGTTAACCAATCTGCCGGTGTATATCATGGATAACAGAGACAAACAAAACTTGATAACCTGCAAACAGTGTCAGTAACCTGGAATTTATCCAATATTTATGCCACAAAAGGTTGCTTATTTGCCTTTGGCCAGATAAGAGCTCACAGAACTGCCAAGGTGTGTGATTTTTCTGATGGGGGTCAAGAGTGAGACAGTGACACCAAAATATTTCTGTACAGAACTGTGCCATAGAGTGCAGAGGGATACATTGTTCCCATCAGTGACTAACTGCTCTGTCTCACTCGAGTTTACCTCAAGTTTTCATGTTTTGATGCTCTGGTCTCCATAATTTACCAGCTATGTAAAAGTATACTTTCACGTTTTTTTTTTGTAGGTATCCCTTCTAAATAACAAATGACACTGCTTTGTTTCCATAAGATCCAGTAAGTGCTGTTTGTGATACTTGTAAATACAATAGAAGAATAGTCAAAGATTGATAAATGGAAAGAGGAGCGCTGAGATACAGTCTATTGATCTCAAGGGCAGCTCTGTAGTTATATAACTGTTTCAGATGAGGATACATTTATAGCACAACACAAATGAAGTCCTAAAGTAAGCAATGAATCAGGGATACATGGAGAGAAAAAAAACAAAAAAACAACTGGAACATGAATAGAAAAATAAGAAAGGAGAAATAGAAAAGTGAAAGGTGACAAGGCAATGCAGGACAATCCTACCAACATCCTAAGAGAAAAATACGCACCCTGATAACAATGTGCAGAGTATAACTCCATAGTGCTCTTTCTTAGCTGCTTACATTATGATAAAACAGCTCTCTCTGTGGCAGAGTGCTTGTTTCTGGCCTCGAGGCTGTTGGGCATTAACTAAAGTAACATGGATACTGACAGAAAGTAAAATTTATTGCTTCACTTCAGTCCTTTTGCCAGATTCATTTTCTCCACTGGACATTTAATTGGAAATTGTGATGAAAATTGTGAATGACATAAGTCAATATATTTTTTTTATTAAAAATTGTACTATAGTCATATCAACAAATAACTTATTTCTGGCAAAAATATAAGAACTTGGCTTTACTCTAGCATTAAATTAGGCATTATTCTGAATCCTGCATGCTTTAAATCCAGACCCTCGATGTCTCGGATAGCAGGGAAGATAATGAGTGTAATTATTTAGTCATGAAATGGAGCTCACATATTTAGTTAGGAGAAAGCCACTGGTGTTCTGTCAGTGGGAAGTTTCAACCTCCTACAGAGGCAGTGCTGCAACTATTGTTAACTATTTTGCTGACCCACACAGCAGGCAGCCACCGGGGGCCTGTGACTATCATAACAGCAGACTACAGTTTATTGGGAAAGGGAAAATTGAAACCTCAGCTGAACATAACCTGTCCTCACAGGTGCTCCACTAAAATGTGTGCACTCTATAAATGTGGTAAAAGTCTATCTTGATATACAGAACCGTGTAAAAGCCTTGAGCCACCCCACATATGTTTATATTTTGCTAAGATACAAGGGCAAGTTGGCATCAGTTTATTAAAACGTGCAAACATAAATGGAAATGCAGTTCAATAAAGAAAGATCATTAATTGAAATTGAACAAGATTTATTGAAAATACAAATAGCTGAATTGGCGATTAGACTCTGATGGCCTATTGAAGCTGAAGGGAATCCCAGTAGAGTTAGGAATTAGGTAGGATCCCCTGGAGTCTAGATGCTGGTGGTGGTGGAGAATAAGATGGAGGCTTGGAAGGAGCTCTTGGGCGGTGAAGGGGAGAAGGTGGGTTGGGAGAATGACAGATAAGCAGTGATTTTTAAAGCACGCTGAGCGGAACCTGATTGGCTCAAGGAAGGTGGGCAGAAAGATGACTGGACTAGAAGAAATGTGGGCAGCATTGAGTGTGACAGCATGGGAAAGTGGAGGTGATGTCATACAGAGAGGTGGACAAACACCCAGTAAACAATGCAGATGAGTAAATTCAGATCTTCCTTATGCCTAACTTCATTATATGGGGCAAAAATAGAGTTTGTACAATTCTAATGAGTTTGAAAGTCAATATTTGGTATGACTACCTTTATTCTTTAACACAGGCTCAACTGTCTTTTTTGTATTTTTTTTCCTGTAGTCTTCAGAAATAGTTCTCCAGGCTTCTGGAGGGACACTCCAAAGTTTTCTTTGGATGTTGGCTGCCTTCTGTTCTGTTCTTTGTCGAGATGATTTCACACTGCTTCTGTAATTTTGACATCCAGCCTCTGGGGAGGCCAATCCATACCTGTTAGTGTTCCACAGCGTGTATACCTATCCACACTGCATTGACAGTGTATTTGGCATCATTGTCATGCTGAAAAATGAAGTTGCTGCCAGTCAGATGCATTTCTGCATTGATAATTCCATCAGTTTTGACAAGATCCCCAATGCCACTGGTTGAAATGCAGCCCCAAACCATGAGAGAGGATCTACCATGTTTAACAGATGGCTACAGACACTCACTGTTGTTCCTCCTAACCTCCTCCAGAAATAATGACAATGATTAGAAGCAAAATTTTCAAATTTGGATTGATCACACCAGTCACTACTTTTGGCAATCCAGAGATTTGCACAGTAATGATTTGCAATGTTTCTTGCTGTGCTTGATTATGGTGATGTTTTTGTATATGCATGCTTCTTCTCAGAGTCATCATGCCCTGGACACCGTGTTTCATGGAGAATTGAGTTTTAATGTATTACAAATTCTACAGCTCTTACGAATCGCTGCTTGTTTTATGAGTGTGTTGAATGGCCCTCCCTACATATTCGTAGACTCAAGCACTGGTGTATTTTTATTTATAAGTGCATTCCGGGTCAGCTTCCTTCTTATTTACAGACCTATATACAGGGGTTGGACAATGAAACTGAAACACCTGTCATTTTAGTGTGGGAGGTTTCATGGCTAAATTGGACCAGCCTGGTGGCCAATCTTCATTAATTGCACATTGCACCAGTAAGAGCAGAGTGTGAAGGTTCAATTAGCAGGGTAAGAGCACAGTTTTGCTCAAAATATTGCAATGCACACAACATTATGGATGACATACCAGAGTTCAAAAGAGGACAAATTGTTGGTGCACGTCTTGCTGGCGCATCTGTGACCAAGACAGCAAGTTTTTGTGATGTATCAAGAGCCACGGTATCCAGGGTAATGTCAGCATACCACCAAGAAGGACGAACCACATCCAACAGGATTAACTGTGGACGCAAGAGGAAGCTGTCTGAAAGGGATGTTCGGGTGCTAACCTGGATTGTATCCAAAAAACATAAAACCACGGCTGCCCAAATCACGGCAGAATTAAATGTGCACCTCAGCTCTCCTGTTTCCACCAAAACTGTCCGTCGGGAGCTCCACAGGGTCAATATACACGGCTGGGCTGCTATAGCCAAACCTTTGGTCACTCGTGCCAATGCCAAACGTCGGTTTCAATGGTGCAAGGAGCGCAAATCTTGGGCTGTGGACAATGTGAAACATGTATTGTTCTCTGATGAGTCCACCTTTACTGTTTTCCCCACATCCGGGAGAGTTACAGTGTGGAGAAGCCCCAAAGAAGCGTACCACCCAGACTGTTGCATGCCCAGAGTGAAGCATGGGGGTGGATGAGTGATGGTTTGGGCTACCATATCATGGCGTTCCCTTGGCCCAATACTTGTGCTAGATGGGCGCGTCACTGCCAAGGACTACCGAACCATTCTGGAGGACCATGTGCATCCAGTGGTTCAAACATTGTATCCTGAAGGCAGTGCCGTGTATCAGGATGACAATGCACCAATACACACAGCAAGACTGGTGAAAGATTGGTTTGATGAACATGAAAGTGAAGTTGAACGTCTCCCATGGCCTGCACAGTCACCAGATCTAAATATTATTGAGCCACTTTGGGGTGTTTTGGAGGAGCGAGTCAGGAAACGTTTTCCTCCACCAGCATCACGTCGTGACCTGGTAACTATCCTGCAAGAAGAACGGCTTAAAATCCCTCTGACCACTGTGCAGGACTTGTATATGTCATTCCCAAGACGAATTGACGCTGTATTGGACGCAAAAGGAGCCCCTACACCATACTAATAAATTATTGTGGTCTAAAACCAGGTGTTTCAGTTTCATTGTCCAACCCCTATACATCTAAAGTGCTCAGGTGCTCACGTGTTGAGGTGCCAGGACCGTTTCTTATTAACTGTATCAAGGGTTAGACAGAGAAAGGCAAGAAAGTGTTTAGATATGCTGCTCCGCATACATGGAATGAACTGCAAAAGAGGCTTAGACTTCAGGAATTGGTCTCTGTGATTGAGTTTAAGGAATTGCTAAATAAGTTGTACATTACTGCACTAAACTGTAGAGGTTTGTTATGATTTAATTGTTATGCTGTTCTTATATTTAGAATTTCTTGGTGTAATTTTATCCTGCTTACTTTCTGCTGCTTTTGTGTTTAACTCAGGAAACTGTGTTGCTGTCGTATTGGCCAGGTCACTTTTGAAAAAGAGATTTTAATTTCAATGTGTTTTACCTGGTTAAATAAAGGAAGAAATAAAACAAATGGCTTCTCAACAGCCACCCTTCCAATGAGACCTTGTCTGATGAGGTTTCAGTAAACAGTAGATGGCTCAACTGAAGGGCAAGATGCATCTCTGATTACAATGATCAAGAGCACATTAAAATTTACAGAAAAGTCAGGCTTACTGGAAGCAAAATATAAAGATATGAAGTGTGGCTCAAGACATTTGAACAATGTCAAAATTGTTTTAAAAAACTTGAAAAGTAACAAAAATACCCAGAAAATGTAAATATTTCCATACTTCTTCATAGGTTTCTCTGTAAAGCTGTGGCCAACAGTGTACTGACAGTTTAACAGTCTGCCTTACAGGAGCACTGAATCTCTTCATTGTGATTCCTGGAAAAAGATTTGTACATGCAAATATAACCAGAGGTGGCAAAAGTACTGACATTCTGTACTTAAGTAGAAGTACAAGTACTTATGTTAAAAAATACTTTAGTAAAAGTCGAAGTACTGGTTCAACTTCTCTACTTAAGTAAAAGTAAAAAAGTACAGGCTCTGAAATGTACTCAAAGTAAGAAAGTAAAAGTAGTTTTTTGGAGGATGTTTCTACCTGCTATTTTTGTGTAAAACAAACCGAACCTCATTATATATTATTGTAATAATATAAAATAGTACATGAGAATACAAATGTTATTCCAATCTAAATTTTAATCCTAATGAATGCACTCAGCTTGAATCTGTTATGTAGGACACAAACTGTGAAAGGGAATTTAAACACAGCTCTGTTCTCTGTGTCCTCCATAGTAGAGGGTGACTGTGCCTCCACCTAAACACAAACATGAGGATACTCAGGGGTTACAGTGGGATTCAGAAGGTGGAGGAACCCTAAGATCATCTGTAGTGGCTCTGCATGGGGAGAAGAATCACAGCTTTCTATTGTGAGCTCCAGTAAATGATGTTGGTGTGCAGGCTGTGATCAGCTGACCTGCTGCTGCTGCTCTGAGGTTTACTGCTCTGTGTGGATGAACTGAACTCACAAAGATGTAACCCAGTATTTCACAGCTATCTGAGCTGATCTCCATCCCCCACACTGACAGCATACAGGCTGTAGAAATGTTGGATTCAGTGAATGAATCTCAGCATCAGCAGCTTTGATTCGAACTCATCTCTGCTGCACTGATGTAACCTGTAACTCTGACCATGAACACAAACTCTGTGCTCCAGTCCAACACAGAGCTTTACTGTAAATACAGTACAACAAACTAACCTATTTATTACACGCTAAACTGCACCATTTTCATAGAATCTTTGAATTACACAAAGTCAGCATACTTCAGTTTGTTTTCCAGTCCTTACCTTTAACTCTAACCTCTCTTCTTCCTCTCCTGTCCTCTTTCTCCATCTCTGAGTGAACTTCTCTCTCTTTGCTCTCCCTGAAATACAGCAGCTCTTCTTTCAGCTAGCAGACACACTGTGTAACAAACTGCACACACTTTGTGTGTTTGCTGATATTTGTTGAGCATTTAGAAACGTTGCATTTACCTGCCACACGTTACTCCCTTCATGCTCGCTCCTCTTCAGTAGCGCTAGCTAAGCTGTTTATGTCCCGCGAGCACAACTTACGGACTCGGTCCGGCCCGATTATAGCGCTATAAATGATACATTAATTATATGGGTTTGCGTATTTAATCCCTTTGTACGAGATCAGCCCCGGTGATGGAGGATACGCAGTACGATTGTCTCTTATGTGTTATTATTCCTCCATTTAGGCTCAGATCGTTTTATGTTTGAAGGCGCACTGACCGGAAATGCAAATTTCTCTCTGACGTTAAAAAGTAACGAGTCTGTTTGAAAATGTAAGAAGTAGAAAGTACAGATACTTGTGTAAAAATGTAGGGAGTAAAAGTAAAAAGTAGTCAGAAAAATAAATACTTAAGTAAAGTACAGATACCTGAAAAATCTACTTAAGTACAGTAACGAAGTATTTGTACTTCGTTACTTCCCACCTCTGAATATAACATCACAACACATACATACTGTATGTGTGTAGTTTAACACAGTAAATACATCTTAATTCATTATTTTGTTTGTTTCTTGCAGATGGGAGATGTTTACCTTCTAACATTATGTTAAGAATGGTCTGTTTTAATTCAAGGCAACTAACAAAACAGTTTTGGTGCCTAAATCTAAGCAAAAAGGAAGGAATAGGTTACTTAGTAGAATAATGTAGCTTATTGATGAATGTTTAAAAGTTTATAGGCAGAGTTCTGTTTAGTGGAAGAATTTATTTTAGGCATAGACTACAAAACAATACTTGTTAAGAGGATTCAGAGTGGTTTCCTGTATTTTGAAGCATTTGCTCACAATAAGAAAAAAAAATATTACCAGCCTTATCCTCACTATGCCACTGAAGGATTTAAATAAATGTATTTGTAACCTGACAAGGATTTTTTTTTATTGCTCCTTTACAGCCATAAATGTGTGTTATCTAAATTGAAAAGCATTATAGTTGCAAAAAGTCTTATTTTGCTGATAATAACTGCAATGTGAAACTAGAACAGAATCTAATTGTAGCATTGTTTAAACTAAAATCAGAATAACTGCAGGGAGACAGATATTATACATCAAGTGCCTTCTGGATAATCAGTTTAACAAATGTAGCTTAGCAATTTCTAGTGCATTGATTTCTGAGTTAATAAGACCACATGAGACGTCTATAATATTAAATCATATTTGCAGTGTCACATAGAGAAATTGCACTGAAAAACAGTTTCAGTATAGAGAAGACTGAAAATCATTATAATTGACCTGCCAGAGATTGTTAATCAATGCAGTGATGGAAATATATTACTATAAATTGCTGATGGAATAATTGACACTTTATGGGTGAGTGGGTTACCAACACAAGCCAGCATCAGGGTCTTCAGCTGACGTGGGAGGCATCATTAAAACAATAATGCACTAAAGAAGCTGGAAGAAATGTATACATTACATTGATGTTCTGTCACCCAGTGCTGTCTAATGTGATTTATTCCTTCTGTATTTTGTGTGGTGCAGGCAGGTGAGCTTTATGCACAAATTCTAAATCACCTCATTCACATATTTCTTTCTGGCCAGCTTAAAAAAAAAAAAATGTACATCTATAATTACCAAAAGCATCTTTTCCAAGTTGCAGTTCACTTTTGAAAATTGCAGATATAAGTGCATACTTGTGGAATAATGTGCTGTAAAAAATATAGAAATACTACAGGTGCTTCATTGTAAAGCATCAAATTTGTGCCGAAGAAATGCATAAATCACACTCTCTATCGTGGTCTCTAACTTATCACTGCAATTTTTTGTTTGCTTTTTTTGGAATGAATATTACATAGATGGAGCATAAAGATTTAATTTCGGGCTGCCATTTTCTTGAATAGCTACCAGGTACATATTATAGACAACAGTCCTCATATTTAAATTAGTTGTTTCCAGTGATTGCAGATTAGGCCACTTTAACAAATGGTGACGGCCATAGGCCATTCTTGTTTTCTATTTTAAAATACCCACTTGTTTTAGGCTAATAACTGTTATAAACAACTTCCCCAAATTGTTTTCCATTCTGAAACCCATGTTTGCATTAGGCCAACAAATAAGCAGGATTTGTTGATCCAGTGGAAACAATGAAGTCTTCCCTGCTGAGTGCTACCCATCCAAGTTTCACTCTTGTTCTACTTTTGATCAGTCTCCCCCTGTCATGTTTTGTGTTTTAATTTTATTTTCCCTGTGTTTTCCTAGTTTGTTTTGGTTTTCATTGTTCTTAGTTCTGGCTTTATCATTTATGGTTTTCTTGTTCGTTCATCCCTGTCTGTGTTCTGGTGTCTGTTTGTCCTTTTGTCTTACCCCTGACCGTCTATGTTTCCGTATTGAGTTTTTTTCCCAGTGTTGTGACTAGTCTGCGTTTCTGTCCCATGTCTGTGTCTCTGTTTCCCTGTGCCGTGTTCCTTGTTTAGTCACTTCCTGTTTTATTTTGACAGTCTTGTGTTCCCCGTGCTTTGTGTTTAATTTTGCTTCCCCTGTTATTAGTTTCATTTGCTTCACCTGCTGTGCCCTGCTGTTTCCTCTTTCCCTGATTACCTAATGTGTATTTAAGCCCTCCGTTTTCTTCTGTTCTTTGTCGTGTTGTTGTCTATGTTCCAGCTGTGTGGGTCTCTGGTCCCTGTACCCCTTAGTTTTAGTTCTGTGGCCACAGACCAGCCCAGTTTATTTGTTTATACGGTCCTCATTTTCAATAAAGACCTTTAAGTTCATTTTTTTTTTCCTTTTTTGAGTCCTGCTTTTGGGGTCTGCCTTTCCTGCCTGCCACAGCAACCATGACACCCCCTGGGCCTTCTTTGCCTTTTTATTTGCCTGTTACACTTTCCAGAGTTACTCCAGTTGTTCCACCATCCACTATTTTAGCCACGAGGCAAAAAGCAACAGCTAGCAGGAAAGAAAAAAAAATCTTTTTGTATTCCCGTTTCACTTACACAATCAATGCTTCATATTCCCAGGAGATTAGTTTTTTGTTTACAGATTGAATTGCATATAGACTTATAGGCTTATAGAGAAACTAATCTAAATGCTAATGGCTTCATCATCATATATCACTGACATTTTCCAATCAACATTTATCAACATAATGCTAGTTAAAGCAAAAGTCTAACAGTTTAAGTTAAAAACAGGACTTTCACATAGGATAGTGAGGTTTGCATCCCACATGGGACCATTCTTATCCATATACTTTTTAAATATGTATTTATTTTAAATATGTGTTGTTGGCCACTGTGAGAGAATGGAGTGGAGTGCATAGGTTCTCTCCTGTTAGTTAGGCTTTCTTCCACAGTCAAAAAGCAGGCTTGTTTAGACTTAAGCACTAAATATAATTGATTAGTCAGGAAAAAAATAACTTCATTAAGATACACCCTTTCACAACCACATGTTGTGAGGCTTTTCTAGCAGAAAGTTCTAAAGACACATTTTTCCTGCTTTCACCTAAAGCTTTCACCAAAATCATGAATGGTGGCGATAACAATGGACATTTTTCTTCCAGATATTCACCTGAATGCAAGAGGTTACTTGCATCGCCCACATTGCCTACAGTGGTTGCTTAAAACCTCTACTAGTCTTCACTTTCTGGTTAGGCTGGACTGTACATAGAAAATACATCACATAATTACACTATAACACAATGACAAATGATGACTCATTCTGAATAAGTGTGCTCTTGATTTGGAGACTCTTCTCAAACACATCTACTGAAAAATGTGTTCTGATTTCAGGATACAGTGAGCAGAAAATGATGTGATAGTGATGGAAGTCTTGTATAGATTTGCTCATATCATTTGCAAAGCATGTTGTATCTTTAAAGGATTTTTGTAAAAGCTCTGCCTCTTCAGGAGGCATAATTTGGATCATCTTTTTATTTCTGACAAAAGTAAACACTTCTGGAATAACAAGTCGCTTTTTCTGCATGTTTGTTGATATTCCAATGAAAATGTTCCACACATTAAGCAATCTGGGCACTTTTCCTGGTGCACAAAGTATTTCCTAATTCACCTCTTTGGAAACCCCATGAACCAGACCCATTGGTCACAGGGGGTTGTTTGTACTGTGTACCATTCAGCAGGTGAGATTATACTGGAGAGTCATACCATATTACCATCTTTCTCAAGCCAGAAAGACACAGCAAGCGCCACAGCGCGGGCACAGCTGGCCAGCTTTCATGTGCCTCTGGGCTTATGTAAATACTCTCGTTGGGCTCAACATTGGTAAACAGCCTTATCACCTTCCCCACCAGGTTTCTACCAGGTTTGCAAACAGGATGTCTCTCTTCACTTCTTCTCATTGGATGTTGGACAAGTGTTGGCCTTTCAGCTCAATCCAAGATGAAAGACATATACAAAAAGTAAATGTGTCTCTCTTTTTTAAGCACCGATTTGTAACACTAACAATAAACAATACTAAAAAAAGTCATTTACATATATATAAATTTTTTTTTTCTTTGTGGTTCTGCCCTGATGCAGGCATGGTGCATATACTATCTGTTTCATATACAATTAAAAATGTGTGCACAACAAGCAGTTTACCTTCGCTACTAGCTACTGATTTTCCCTTGAATTTGTTAGCTAATCAAAGAGGGCTATCTGATGTTGAGCAAAGGTGTCAAGAGATAAGATAATAATGAAGATATATTTTAAGAAATACATTTAATACTTTTTCAATTTTCCAAAACTTCATTTAATGCAGACAAAAGAAGTATTAAAAAAATAGTTGTTTGTTTCTTGTATGCATTTGTCGCATGTGATACATGATAGTTGTAACCATGAGTGTTTCCCAACTCAGCTGTATAATAGTGTTACACTACTGAAGAAATCACTAAGTAATCGAATCAGCAGGTTAAAGCATGACCATTGCGTTTATTTGAGGAGTTACCAAAAATGCCATTACACATCTGCAAATTATACACAAATTAGCATTCTTAAAGATTAAACATATGTCTCTCCTTAATGATTAGGAATTGTTTGCCTTAACATGTCTCTGTCATGCAATGTTTCTGTCATTAAACATTTAAACAGTGGAGTAAGGTTTCTAAGCACTTACTTTTGTTATTCACATCCTACGACACAACCTTAAGGGTCATGACGAAAGCTGGGTCTTTATCTACGAGTCAAATAACAACAAAACAGTTGCTGTTATAGAATGCCTGCAATGTCTAAGGTGCAGAATATTAGATCAGATCTTTGACAGCCACATGGGTGCACTGTGAATTGTAGCGCCACGGATTGTACCCCAGTGGTCAGATGATTATTTGATCAACTTTGATCAGGTCTAAGCCAACAAATCTGTATATTTTCTTATTATATGAAAAGTCTTTGTGTCCTTTGTGTCCTGAAGGCATCACTTCTGCAGTCATTAGTTAGAATAAATCTCTAACCACTGTTAAAAAAAATCAGTCTACAGTCTACATGCATACTAACAGCTGACAGTTTGAAGTAATCCTTAAGGTCCACAGCAAGCTCTCAGGAAAAAAAAAAAATAGTAGCTATGTGTACACCATCTGCAACATTTACTGAGTACATCCTCATCTTAGGCATACTTTAATCCATGCTCACTTTGCTTTGGAATTGTGAGAGACACATGCCAGATCCATGCACCAAGCATAGACACATAATTGTGTAGTTTTATTGGTGTCGGTGCATGGGCCAGATTTTATTATTGGTTAAATATAGACCTCAAGTATCTTTTATTTCCCTCCTGTATATATTCTTGCCAAGTCATGAATTTTGAAATAAGAGTTCTGGAATTAAAAATAAATCTCTGCAGGCAGGAGTGTGCAAAGCAAGTAGTGCAACTCTATACTGACGTATCATATTTGACTGAGCTGTACTTGTAAGTTTATACTCAAGATACACCATTGATGTGTGTACTTTCTTTAATTCGCAGTGGCATGTAGGTAAGAGCTGGATTTCTGGATTTTCTTCTGTTGTGATGGAGAAGTCCTACATTTTGATTTGCATTAAAGATGTTTTCCTAGTTGTGTAATCGTGAAAGACATCTAATGAAGTAACATTACATGTCTCTTCACTATCAACAAACTAAACAACCACTGGTCTTCAGTCTCTTGATCTCTGTGTGATGTTTCCATGGTTCCAACAAAGGATGTTCCAGGTGACAAATTTCTTAGTTGACTAAACAAGGGGGAAAAAATAGACTAATTGACCAGTCCAAAACTAACAAACACTCAGATATCAAGTTACAGTTTAAGACTGCACAATTGAATGTCAAAAACTGTCTAAACAAAGGCATTTGAAACCATTAATCGTATTCTTCTATAATGAGTTGCACTTTAAATGCAGCTTAACTGTGTGGCATCGCACATCATATGTCATACTGCACGTTATACTCTAAACCAGGGATCCTCACATCCAGGCCTCGAGGGCCGGTGTCCTGCAGGTTTTAGATATGTCCCTGATCCAACACACCTGAATCAAATGGCTGAATTACCTCCTCAGTATGCAGTCAAGTTCTCCCAGAGTCCTACTAATGACTTCTTTATTTGACTCAGGTGTGTTGGATCAGGGACACATCTAAAACCTGCAGGACACCGGCCCTCGAGGGCTGGATGTGAGGATCCCTGCTCTAAACAATAAAGAAAAAACTTAAAATCAATTGATATTAAATATATGAAAGCGCGTTACTGCAAACGATGTTTAGGCATCATTGAAATATGAAAAATGAACATTCAAAAAAATGAATAAATTGCAACTTTAAAGTGTGACCCATTGTGATGCGCATTATGAATTATGCTCGTTGCTGTACAATTCATGACACGCGTCTCAATGAAAGTTAAAATCTAAAATGATAACAATACAATACAAACATCCATCCACCCATTTTCTTCCGCTTATCATCCTGAGCAGTGAAACCCAGACCTCCCGCTCCCCTCCTCCAGCTTACCCCTGACTTAGACTTCAGTGCTGGGGTTTTGTAGAGCTACGACATAATCTATGTAAGAGGCCGATGTCGTTGCGTTTATGCTTGTGCAGGTGCGTTGAATGTGTTAATTACCTTGTGGTCGTGTCCTGGTGTTTTACCGGCGGTGACAGCAAACAGAAACATAATATTCTGGGACTTTTCCCCTCCTGGGTCCTACTCTTTGCTGTGATCAGATTTTTTTTAAGGTGCAAACAGATTTGTCCCTCTATTCTTTTTACTTCTTTGTACAAACTTGGGGAAAGTGACCAGAAGTGCATGGAAGGAAATGATGGTGTTTCTCGGGCGGTGCGTTTCAGGTTATGTTCTAAAACTTCAAAAATGACTAACAATATTAATCCTAATAAAAATATCAGGCCAAGATTAACAGAGTTATGGCGATTTTCTATAACAATGTCAGGGCTGCAGCTCTATCTGGTGGCTGAACTATCTGCGTAACATTTAGGACAAACATTTACCTGGGCATCAATTACAGTCTTAACAGTTAGGCTAACCGGCTTGTACGTCTGGAACTGGCTAGTGACAATAGCCAGTTCCACGACTATTAGTCGATAGCGACTATTAGATGACTAGTCGAACACATCCCTAGTACCAGCTGGTTTGACTTAAAATATGTTCCTTACACTTTGTAGTAGACAGGTCATCCGAGACTGTGTATCACAAACTAAAGTGTGCATAGAAGAATGCCCACTGTGTAAGGAAGAACAAAGGAATCAAGCACTTGTACTTGCATTCACAAATCTTCACATAGCAGGATGAGTGTTACATAACTATATGGTTCCAGAGACTATTCTCTTTAGATACACGCTTAATGATTTATGTGTCATTGAAACTGCTGGAAAAGCAAACTACTACACAGACAGCAATGAGTCACCATTCACTGTTTTGCTCTGCTAATAATAATAAAAAAGCGCCTTTCAAGAAACCGAAGGATGCTGTACAAAGAGTGTAAATAAACAAAAACAAAAAATAAATAAGTAAATAAATAAACTAAAGATTAAAGGCCTTTCTGAACAGGTGAGTTTTCAAAAGTTTCTTAAGAGTCCAGAGCTGGGGCATTGCGAAGCTCAGAAGGAAGAGAGGTCCAGAGGGTTGGTGCTGCCACAGTGAAGGCTCTGTCCCCAAAGGTATGGAGGTTGGTGCGAGGGACAGAAAGCAGACCCATGGCTGAGGGCCGAAGTGTCCAAGACTGTATGGGTGAAGGAGGTCGGACAAATACTGAGAGGCCTGAGGGCATTGTTGAATTTATAAGTGAGAAGAAGATCTCGTAGGTAATGCTTGACTTTTCCGGGAGGCAGTGGGGATTAATAAGGGTAGGCGTGATATGTTGCCAGAGCTTAGTGAATGTTAAAAGCCTGGCAGCTAAGTTCTGGACACACTGGAGCCTATCCAAGGCTTTGCTGGAGATACCAAACAAGACCCCATTACAGTAGTCCAGCCAGGTGGTGACCAAAGCGTGGATGACGGTCTCTACTACAGAGTCAGTAAGTAAAGGCCAAAGTCTAGAGATGTTCATTAGGTGGAAAACAGCTTCAAGTTTTTTAGTTTTATTTTTTTTTTTGCATTTCTTACTCATTTGGTTCCATAATAACACAATCAATGATTTTTTTTGAAAAAACAAAAAACTTACATTTATTTACATTTTTCTTACATTGTTTTAAACATATAGCCCTCCACTAAATGGCAGACCAGGCAGTTAAAGGGTTAATGACAAATTCCTCCTTAGCCCCTTTATTAACCCATCTACACTGGTGCTTACAGACACTGTAATAGTTATAAAACAAAATAAAATAAGTAACATATAGCTGACAATTATGAGCATGTGATGATAAAATGTGTATATCTCTGATTTGTATTAAATCAGAGCTATATGTTTGTTTTAAATAATTCTTATTCTTTGTCTTGTTTTAAATGAAACTGCTCTCTACCAAGTGTTAGACTATCAAATATTGCAGTTTATATACTGTGCACATGGGATTCAAAGATATTTTAAGATTAGATCCAGGTAAGTTCACTGGTGGGAAAACAGGGGGAAAGTAAGAGAAAGAGATGATTCTGGGTAAAGACACACAAGTAGGTTAGCAGGTTATATTTGCCACTCAGTTCCTGTCTTTCTGTCATAAACCAATCAAAAGCATATGAAGACTCATTTAAATATGTGCTTAGCCCTTACATGCACAAGTGACTGGACCCTACACTCTTCCACAAGTGGGTAAAAAAATGACCCCTCTTGTGGTTTTTTTGCCATTAAAATGCACAACAGCAGGAACAGAAAAATGTCAACATCCACTTCATATGTGTGTGCACACAAAATGGATGTTGACTGGATTTCATCACCTTGGCCTCCAGTAACACTGTGAGGAATCTTGGAGTTATTTTTAACCAGGATATGTCCTTAATATTCAACAAATATGTAGGACTGCTTTTTTGCATTTGTGCAATATCTAACATTGGAAACATCTCATCATGATGCTGAAAAGCTAATTCATGCATTTATTACTTCTAGGCTGGACTATTGCAATTCATTATTATCAGGCTGTCCTAAAAGCTCCCTGAAAAGCCTTCAGCTGATCCAAAATGATGCAGCTAGAGTACTGACAGGGACTAGAAAGAGAGAGCAGATTTCTCCCATATTGGCTTCTCTGATTGGCTTTAAAATCCTTCTTTACACATACAAGATCTTGAATAATCAGGCCCCATCTCATCTAAAGACCTCGTAATACCGTATCATCCCATTAGTGCACTTTGCTCTGAGACTGCTGGCTTACTTGTGGTTCCTAGGGTATTTAAAAGTAGATTGGGAGGCAGAGCCTGGAGCTCCCAGTATGGTTTCGGGAGACAGACACTCTCTTTATTTTTAAGATTAGGCATAAAAATGTCCTTTTTGATAAAGCTCATAGTTAGGGCTGGCTCAGGCTCAGCTGGCTCAGGTGACCCTGAACCCTCCCTTAGTCGCCTAAGTATTAAATTTTAATCAGTATATGACTTGTATTTATATAATGCATAATGACATATTTGGTAGTAATTTTTTTTTTTTTGGTATTTTTTCAACTTATATTTACAAGAATTATATGTTTCTGTTGCTTTATTTGTACTGTGTTTTTATATAATTAATACAAACTCTTTATTCCTACATCATTATGGCAAGGTAAATAGCCTATGTAAGAGCATCCTGGTTTTAATTTGACCTACATTTTGTCTCAAAATGTGGGGATGGCATTTTTAAATCATTGACCGTCTGCCAGAGTTGACAGTATGTCAGTCAATATGTAAGTGTCTTTTTGAAATGTGAAGAGCAGGAAGGTCAAGTGAGAGATTGATGGAAATCTATTTCATTCCTCCTCTACTCTCTTTATTCACTCAGAATATACTTACAGAACAGCTCTCCAAAGCTCTCAAAATTAGTTTAATCACAGACTGAACTCATCAAAAAGATAGTAGTTGTTTATGCATTGTACTGTCCCATGACAACAATCATTTGTGACACAGAATCCTATTTTAGTTAGTTTAGCTGCTGTTTATCAGAAGTTATTATTACGAAATTTATGTGTGCATTTCCTTAGCAAAAATCCATAGCTGTGCCATGTATTTGCTTCTTAATTCTAACATATAAAAGCATTTTAGGTGAAGTATTGCATATTTCATACCCAGCATTACATCACCCCCACCTTCACACAGAGCTTGTTAAATTTCGTTTTCTAATTTTGTAACTCATGTACAGCGCCACTCACTAGCCCTTAACAGCAGCTAAGTTATTAATTATCCACATGGAAACGTTATTGGACTGGCTTCTGTGAATAGCATGTGTCTTCCTTGGACTAACGTGGATCTCACATTGTCAAACATGTCGAATTAAAATGTGATATTGGTTTGGGGATTGCACAGGATGATGCCCTTGTAATCTAAGTCTGCCTGAGGGTTTTCTATCAATCTCAGAGCTGGACTGATGTGAGGTGAGATGAGGATAGTAATGACTGCTCTGCGATATTGCATCTGCGAGGGTTCCATATTAAATATCATTGTTCTTGTTCAATGTTCAGGAGCTTGTGCAGGGATCTGGATGGTAAGAGGAAAAAAGAAGTGAGATAAGTTCCACAAATGTGTAGCGGAAATAATGATGGACCTTGATGACTGATCTTAAAGAAATCTACTATCCTTTTGGGCTACATGATGCTCTATAAATATTAATTTCTTATAATTTTACCTCCAGGGCTTACAAATTAAGCCAATGCACAAAATGCAAAAATCTACAGTTCCAGCCTACCTCTAGTCACCACTTGAGGCTGGCTCCATTAGAGTCTGGCTGCTTTGATTGACAGGTGTTTGTGTTGTTGGTGCCTTTTGGGCCTTTTTAATGGAATTCTCTGACAAGTAAGACAGATATCTTTGCTGTGGCCAAGAAGTTTGCGTGTCAGTTTTGCTGAGTGAAATTCCAATATTTTCTTACTCTTTTACTTAGCACTAATTAGCAATTACAGTCCTTTGAAAAGTATTTGCCCCCTTTCTGATTTCTTGGGTTTTTTTAATATTTATTGTAATTAAATGATTTAGTTCAAATCAGGGTTATAATAGTTTTGGATTTTACATTATAGTTTAGTTTTAGTTAGTTTTTACTTTTTTTTTTCTAATTCAGTTAGTTTTAATTAGTTTTCAGAGTGGTTTTTCTCGTTTTTATTAGTTTTTATTTTTGGTTTCATGCTTAGTTTTAGTTAGTTTTGGTTAATTTCAGTATTAGTTTTAGTATTTTCATACCTAATCAGGTGCAAGATTCAAGGCGCAAAAGTGACTATTGTGTAATGAAAACTTGACAAAAGATACAGTTTAAAGAAATATATTCAACAACCAACTGTTCACAAGACATGCTAAATTTGTGTAATATTAAGGACACACATAACATCAACAGGGAGAAACAAAGAAAAACATGAATTCCCAAACTCAAAAAATTCTACAATAAACTCCACAATAAAGTTCAGCATCAGTGCAGTAGATTAATAACACCTACATGTGGTGTTTGACAAAAACAAACTCTTTGAAGGAGTCAAAGCTCAAATCCAGCTGCATCCTGATGTTCTCACCACCGGAAGCTGCTTCCGTTTTGGAGCTAGCTTGGTTAGATGCTGCTAATTAAACTTGCAGGGTCTTTGCGGCCTCTGTACATAACCTATGGAACTTGCCGACCTCATGTCCGCATTTATGTCCGCGTTTGTGTAGCTGGATTGTGAGT
Source organism: Archocentrus centrarchus (assembly GCF_007364275.1). Lineage (NCBI taxonomy): Eukaryota > Metazoa > Chordata > Actinopteri > Cichliformes > Cichlidae > Archocentrus > Archocentrus centrarchus. Next base: position 6,967,285 of record NC_044366.1, read on the forward strand.
GTTAATTACCTTGTGGTCGTGTGCAGGTGTTTGTACTCAAAGAACCTCCATACGGGACTCTGCCGCTTTCTCGGCAGACCGCAGCCATTACTTTGTGGACCAGCGCGGTGAGCGCACGCACATGCGCACTCACACAGTTGTCCTGTGGTGCTCCCAGCTTAAACTCGGAGAGCGGAAACAATGATTTCATATCAATCCACAAGGCTTAAAAAAAAAAAAAAACAAGTAAATGAAAGTCAGCTTATCGATAATTTCAGTTAGTTTTAGTTAGTTTTGTAAACTCACAATTCAGTTTTAATTAGTTATCGTTTTTTCCTTTTAATTATAGTTTTTATTTATTTCAGTTAACGACAATGTTTTTTCAATTTCAGTTTTCGTTATTTCGTTCGTTTTCGTTAACTATAATAACCCTGGTTCAAATCAAACTAATTTTTATATTAAAGATAAAGATAACCTGAGTAAATACAAAATGTAGTTTTTAAATGATTTAATTTATTAAGGGGAAGAAAAGTCATCCACACCTGCCTGGCCCTATGTGAAAAAGTAATCACCTCCCATGCTAAATCATGAATTAACTGTGAATAACCACATATTTTGGAAAACTGAGTTCAATTTTACTGCCCACACAGAGGTCTGATTACTGACAGACCTGTTGAATCAAGAAATAACTTAAATAGAAGCTGTCTGATAAAATGATGTAGGCAAAAAGATCTCAAAAAGCAACACATAACACCACAATCAGAAGAAACAACTAAGAAAAAAAGTCTTTGACGTCCCAGGATAAGGCTTTGGGACTCCAAACAACCATAGTGAGAGCCATTATCCACAAATGGAGAAAACTTGGAACAGCGATCAAACGTTACAAGAGCAGCCATCAATATTACTCCAAGAGTGCATTGATGACACATCCAAGAGTTCAAAAAAGAACTCAGAAGAACATCTAAAGAACTGCAGGCCTCGCTTTCCTCAGTTAAGGTCCAAGTTCATAATTCTAAGGCAAAAATCACTGCTGACCAAAAGGAACACGAATTGTCTCACATTTACCAAAAAAGGTCTTAAGGATCTCTAAGACTTTTGGGAAAATATTCTGTGGACTGACGAGACAAAAGCTGAACTTTTTGGAGGGAAAAAAAGGAAAATCATAGTAACAATCAAACATAGTGGTGGTAGTGTGATCGTCTGGGGCTGCTCTGCTGCTTCAGGACCTGGACGACTTGCTGTAATTAATGGAACCATGAATTCTTCTCTTTATCTATTTGGCCATCAGTTCATACCCTAAACCTCAAGCTCACTTGGGTTAGGTAGCAGGACGATAAAACACACCAGCAAGTTCATTTCTGAATGGCTCAGAAAAAACAAAAAAAGTCAAAGTGCAGACTTAAATCCAAGTTGCATGACCTTAAACAGGCTGCTCGTGTTTAAAACCCTCCAAAAGAAGAGTTAATCAAAATTTCTCCTCAGCAATGTGAAAGACTCATTGCGAGTTATGGCAAACACTTTAAAGCGGTTTTTGCTACCAAGGGTGGTAGAACCAGTTATTAGGTTTAGGGGGCAATTTCCTTTCTTTTTCTGTCTTTCTTTATCTTTATTTTCACATAACTGTTTTAGTTTTTAAAACTGTAGTTTAGAGAGACATTTTCTGCTCACTTGAAAGCTTCTTATATTTTACTTGCAAGTAAGAGAATTGACAGACACTCACACATTAAATTTATCTCATGTTCTGTGTAAGCATATCACAAAATATGATCAGAGGTTAAAAATGACAAATAACACTACATCATCTGCATATTGTTTCTGTTGAGAAAATCTTTCAAGAATTAGACTGAATTGAATATTTCCCATTGTGGAGAATCATCCTTCTCACCAACTCATTTTTAGCATTCGTGAGAAAATTTTGTGAGCTTTTTCTCACTAACTTGTTTACTTATCAGAATAAATCATCTCAATTTTCTCGCCATCATCATTTTCACTGCTCCAACAATCTGCTAATCATAAGCACACTGATTGGATAAGACATCACTAACCCTTTGATAACCACCTGACAAATAGGCATGGCCCATTTCTAAGTATGTTCGATCACATTTTCACATTCTCACATCAGGATAGTGTTACAGAACTCAAAATGTCATTCACCTCAAGAACTTGTTAAGCACATTTACCTGCATGAAGTCTCATGCATATTCAGAAGTTAAGGCGAAGGGGGGCTGAGAAAATATGAAAGCAAAAAAAAGGATTAAAAGAAAAGTAAGGGTTGTTATTAGCATAATCTGAGCATGGACACAGACTGAACTTTATTCAAAGCACAGACAGTCTTTTTTTAAAGCTTCCTTAACAATGCCTTCTTTCATTATGAAAGGCCGGGCTTGATATAAGAATAGTTCCTTAACACCTATTGTTTGTTTTTTATTTTTCCTTCAGAAACCCTTTGAATGTCTCTTTCTTGACAACTACAAAGTGCCAAACGACAAAAATGAATTGTTTACAGACCCTATGTGCAACTGATATAACCATCAAAGGATTATTTCCACGTTGTGTTAAATCTGTCAGTTTGCCGCCTATAAATAAATAATGTTGTGGCTTTGTGAAATACAGCTCTCAGCTTTATAAGAAGAGAAAAATAAACAGTATCTCCCCTCTCCTTTTGTGGTTTTATTTACTCTTCTTGATTGAGCAAAATGCACCTCTATGATGTCTAGAACGGCTGTGCCACCTGCTGCAGCTTCCAATTTGTCTCTGTGGCTACCAGAGATTCACGAGTTCAAGGTGCATCAGAAAAAGGTTTTGGCGCAGAAATTTCTCAGAAGTTCTGGTCTTTATACTTTTCTGCGCAGAGGAATAAAAGTGTCTATTGCAGCGGCTGTTTGAAGAACATTAAATACTGGGCATGGAACCACTAGCAGCACTTTTTATTGGCTCTACTATGGCTAGTGCCCTCTTTATGTATTAAGCAGAATATTTCATCTGTCAGCCACTGGCTATTGTTCAAAGCTCAGAGCATTTACTCTCCGTCTCTCTGGTGGGAACTTTGAAGTTGGAAATCTCATAGGGGATCTTCTTACCTTGCTCTTTACCTTACACTCTGGCTTACCAACAGTGAAGCCTTTTTTTTTTTTTTTTTGAAAGTTGATACAATCACAAATCCCATCGTTCATCTCCTCATGTATCAAGAATCTCTCATCAGTTCACTACACAGAAAGCTTTGGTAAAATTATATAGGTGAGAGTTAGATGGTCTGTCTCAAGAAACCCCCACAGCACCTCTCATTACACACTTATGATGTTCCAGCCCATTGGGAGATGTCTGTTGCTCTTTGAAGCTACCGGTGACACCTTCAAAGCTCTGGCTGCTCTTTGAAGATTTCTGTGCTGTTTTACTCCTTAGGATGATATCTCCTTATTCCAGGAGGAATGTATGTATGTGTGTGTGTGTGTGTATGTGTGTGTGTAGCAGGTCTAAATATATGTTGTGTCATGTAGTAGAAGACTAAAGTCACTGAACAGTTTATTTCCACCTGTTTGCCACTGTGGTCAGCAGACCGTGCACACAGTTTTTCTGTTCTACCCGTCGTCCCTCGCACATGTGATCTCAGTGCTTTCCTCAGGAAAAGTCCACATTGAAAGAGATTGTATGCATGTAAAAGGGTCAGGCCCAGAGGAGCCTTAATGATGACCTTCCCCTCCAATGTGGAGGTCTCAAAGAAATATTCTATAAAATGGGTGAGTGGTCTGTGTTTCGTTATCTGGAGGGCAGAGTAGATATAGGAAGAGGTATAATGAACTCTCTGTGGAAGAATAAACTTCTGAACAGAGATAGTTGTACGTGTTTTAATCTCTGCACTCCTTGATAAGCATTTTATAATAAATGAAAGGTTATTTTTACATGAGAAAAAAGTGGTCTCCCCACATTTATATAACACCATCCAAAAATAACTGAAGAGTAATTGTGCAGGTTGTGCACTGAGTAATGTTTTTTGTTATTCACCTATGGCAGTTATAATTTAAGAAGTACACATTATCAGTGTAATCTATATTATACCCTCTAGTTAAAGTGCTGCTTAAAATGTAAACATACCACATCAAATATACTTACATTTTTAAGTAATTTAACTTCACATTTACAACCAAGAATAGCAAAAATGCAAAGAGTGAAGTATTTGCATACAGTATCTTTCTAAAAGTTCCCACTAAAACGTTATCATAGAACTCAAAACACTAACATACATAATCTTAAGAGACTTACTGTATTGGCAACTTATAAACAACTCTTAGAAAGCTAGGAGTAGGAATTTACACCAACACAACTGTCTGTGTTTCAATACTTTTTTCACAAGTGTGATGCACTGATTCACATACAGTGTATCTACTCAACAGCTAGTCTCATCTTCCTGCTTGCCGCTTGAAGTCATTTAAAGTTCACTTAGATGTATTTGAAAAACCACAAACCTTTAGTATGACCACTGAAACAGCACACAACCACCTTGATTCTAGGGACTGCAATTTTGATAAGTTGTCAGTAAGTCCACACTTTGATCCTGAACTGAATGATCCATACAGCTACTGAAGACATTTGGAATTTATAATATAGTTATGTTCCTGGTCTCTTGAGGAGGAATCCTACTGACACTGGTGATCCCCAGCAGGTCGCAGTTTTCATTTCAGTTATCTGAGGAACACCTCCTAAATGAAGAGATACAAAATGGGAAGGCTTTTTTATTTTCTCCTTCCTTTTTTTAACTGAAACTTCTCAACTACTGGATGTGCTGCCAAAAAAATATACTATGTACTTTGATGTTAACCTCAGGATTAATTATAATAAGTTTGTGGTTCAGATCCTCTGTATGTAGTTTTGTTCTTGTTAAAAATTCAGCCCAGCTGCTATCTCATTATGCTTTCTAACAATAATGAAACCAACAAAAGGAAGTCCCAATAAGTGAGCCTGTTTTGTTCTCTGTGCTCTCACCCTTGAACAGGACTCGCTACATCACTGTGATACACACAGAGAATGCAAGGACAAATTGAATGGTTACACTCTACACTGTCTTTCAGCACTCAGCGCTGAAAGACAATGTCCTTCACCTTTAAACCCGCAGACGAATGCAAATTTACAAAATAAAATTGTAATTACATGTAATTTAGTCCTTAAATCTGGTACTAAGCCATGAGTCCATTACCCTAGGAGTGGAGGTACTTAATTGTTTTTGCTTCGGTGTTTTGCATTCCCATTATGTCTGGTTTCTTTCCTGCTTATCTCTTAATTGTGCTTTTGATGTTAATCATATCGGAAATTTTCATTTGCTGCATCACCAAGATGGACCTCGATTGATGGCAGTTCCTTCAGCTGTCACCCAGCCAGTTCCTGTGAAACTTTAAATCTTTGAATGTTTAATGCAGTCTTGCTCAGTGATATGCATTTAAATGGGAAAAAAACACAGCATACAGCAATTCACAGGCAAAGCTTTGAGTGCACTTTTTAGATTATGAGCTTAACTGTGCTGTACATGCAAATGTGATCATCTCCAGGTTATTTGAACTGTGGCTCTACTGCAATCTCAACACCAACTGTGAGGAAGATAAAAAGTAAATAAGTGTGCACGTGATCCGAAGGCTTCTTGTTAGAAATAAAACATGACTGTACTGTGGTTTTTATCAAGTGATCGCTCTCAAATTGTGTTGTGTTCATGAGGGTGAAACATTAATTTTTCAACTCCCAACATCTTGCCCAATGAATAATAACAAATAATCATGAAATCCAAAACACTGTTAAGTTAATTGTTTTGTTATTAATTATTCACCATTAAGTTAAGTGGATTTCTTATTAATTTATGCTCAGGAACTCTCATTATCCACAACTCTTCTATTGCATTGACATGCATGTAATATGCTTTTTTTTTTAAAAAAAATAGATGTAAATATATACATTTATCAGTACAATTACCACTATAATTTCACCATGAGCACTACTTGTATTCCTAATGAGTAAAATAAGTAAACGTCAAATGGTGATGTGAGAGAAGCTTCGCTGTGCTCTGCAACACAGTATACGGCAACATGATGCAAACAGCAAGCTGCAATTACAGAATGACATAATGAGTCATTTCTAAGGGAGTATTTCTTACTGTTTCCTGTGCTGTAAAGCTTTATAAGCATGAATGAGATGAATCACAGAGACCATCTTTTGCAGGATTAAAAAAACCCAAACACATCACCTACCTGTGGGTCTTGTTTCAAGCCAGTTTTTGTTGTTTCACTGTAACTAATGATTGGGAAGACTATGCTTTCATTTTGTCTTGTCCTTCTTTCCTAGATTAAAAAAAACATAAAAAATGTGCCATGGCACTCAGACAGTTGTTAAAAATATGCTTAAAAAGAACTAAGGACTGTAGTGATACTAGCGATAAAGTGAAGCAGTCTAAAGGAAAAAAAAATCTCTCGTCTCTGGGGTCAGGATATCGGGACATGTAGAAGTATTTTTAAAACTGATGTTTGACAACTTTGGGTGGCGCACGTGATAGAGTGGTGCAGCATGTTGTCAACTAATTGTTGAGTTGGTGGTTTAATTAATGTCTTTTCTATCCATATGCCAAAAATTATTTTTAGTGAGACACGTCACCTATAGCTATTTGGAATGTGTGTGGATGAGTGGGTGAATCAGGCATCAACACCATGAGGCATGCTGTCACGGCTCAGCTTAATAAATAAGTAAATAAATGAGGTAAAATATTCAGTTTTAATTGAATTCAGTTTTATTGCAAGGTAAAAACCTACAAGAATACACCCCAGTGATCTGACAGTCACCTATGAACCAGCACTTTGTGACAGTGGGAAGGAAGAACTCCCTTTTAAAAGAAACCTTCTCAGAGTCAGGGAACCTCAGGGAGGAGCAGCTATCTGCAGGACTGGTTGGGAGGTGAGGGGAAAGAGAAGAGAGAAAAGGAGCATTAGGAGACGAGGATAAAAGACAAACTACAGGAGAGAGAGAACAAAGGTTCATGCTGCAATGAACTGTATAAATGTTCCAGGTTAGCAGCCACAATCCCTGAAGTATACATTATTTTTGCTATCTACGCTGCACCCACATCTCAGACACATTCCCCAAATTAACAGGTTTACACATGGAAATATTTAAAGCAGGTACTTTAAAATATAGCAAGAATACTATACTATCATAACATGTATTAGGTTTGCTCCCTGTGTGTTCGCTAGCTTCATTCTTCAGGGATTTTCTGTATGTATGTTGTGATGTCAGTGTGTGATGATGAACACTGGAGAAAACCCAATGACACCAACTGGAAACCATTCTCACATTCCATGTGTATTTTCAGTACAGTCTTTTGGAATGCTATAGCTTTGATTCTTCATGAGTACAAACAGCCTTGGGTTTAATTTTGAAGTAATAAAATTTTGAATTGTTTTCATTTTACATTGAAGTGATGTTGCACCGGGGTGTAATCACATATACTGTACAGATAAGCCAACTGTCACGGTCCCGGGCTTTGGCCAGTGTTTAATGTTTTGGTTCTGAAGTTTTGTTATCATATTCTGAGTTCCCTGTGGGTTTTGAGTTTCAGCTCATTATGTTTTGAGTCCTGTTCTTAGTTGAAACAGGAATAGTTGTTAGTACTCCGGTTTCCTTTGCTCTCCTTGTTCCCCCTATGTTCCAGTGCCTGTTTATTTCTCCCTTAGTGTGCCTGCCTCCCTCTCGTCAAGTCCTCTGTATTTTGGTCGAGTCTCTTCCTTCCATGTTTAGTTTGCACTTCCTCTTTTATTTTCCTAGCCTCCTGTTCCCTGTGTGTCATGTTGAGTTTCACTTCCTGTGGTTTCATGAGCGTGATTCTGTCCACCTGTTTTCTCCAGCTGTCTCCTGTTGTCCCGTCATTCCCTGTGTATACAGTATAGTATCTGCATTTCCCTTCGTTCTCTGTCATGTTGTCCCTCATTGTAGTGAGTTATTGTACAATGTCATATATGTACCTAAAGGGCAGCATGAGAAAATTGAATTATCACAGAACCAGGATCAGGAGGAACAGGTCTGAAATTGAAAAATTAAAAATTTAAATCCCATTGCACTATGAAAACACTGTATACACCCACATCTACAAATGGTAATACAAGAAACATTTTTGTTTGTGAAACAATGAGATTGTAGATTATTTGTGGTTGGCAGAAACACATAGAGCAAACTTTAGCACTAATATATATATATATATATATATATATATATATATATATATATATACACACACACTACATTTCTCAGTCAACTGGGACCTTTGCTGTAGAGTAAGAGATTTAATTTTATACTGAAAATATCTAATTTCTCTACCTTTCACATGGTATTTTATATGCTACTGAGTTGTGATATGTATGTTTTTTTTTTTTTCAGATTACCCATTGAGTATCAGTGATTTGCATCTAATACACTTATTAAATGTTATTTTAGATAGTATTTGAAGTCAAAAGAATATTTACCTCAGCTGAAGCTTAGCTGGAATGATGTGCACGAGGTAAAGAAATCAAAGGAAGGGAAAACAGATCATCCCTCTGCCTCTCGGGGCCCTCAAGGCAGATGCTTCGTTTACAAAAATAGATGATTCCTCACTCATCCTGGTACAGATTGTTTATTAAGGGGCATATAGCTTAAAAAAAATCTCCAAAATTAGCTGAAGGATTTTTGTGACTTGTCATTGTGAGGGAATCTGTAATGTGTTATCCTTTTGTAAAACACATCCATTTACGCTTAAAAAAACATTCCTCCAGTCTGAAATCTTTACTATGTGGCCCGACTTTACAAAACCTTAACCAAGTATAAAATATAGAAGGCAAAAAAAACATGCAATCTGCTTTTCTGAAGCTGCAAATTCTCTTGGCTACACATAAGATACTATATTGTGTGCAATCAAGCAGGTGCCTGTACAACTCATGTTATACCTCTTTGGGAATCATGGTGGGACCAGTGCCCAGCTAGACTGCACAAATTAGACAGGTGGACCACTGCCACGTTTGAAAGCTGTGCTATATATATATATATATATATATATATATATATATATATATATATATATATATAGAAGAAGAAGAAGAAGAAGAAGAAACAGCCTTTATTGTCCCACAGAGGGGAAATTTGGGTGTAACAGCAGCCGCAGTTATTATAAATATAAATAAAGATATAATAATTCACACTATTAAGAAAAGAATATATATAAAATCAACAAACAATATTAACCTTAATACTACTAATAATAATAACACTATATACAATGTGCATGATGTGCCGGACTATTTACAGTATATTATATATTATCCTACATTGTGTAGGCTATTGTGGTTTTTGTTGGGAGCAGTGATGGTTATAAAGTCTTACAGCTGCTGGGAGGAAGGATCTGCGGTAACGCTCCTTTGTGCATTTAGGATGCAGCAGTCTGTCACTGAAGGAGCTCTCCAGCTCAGCAACAGTTTCATGCATGGGATGGGAGACCTTGTCCATCAGTGATGTTATTTTGGTCAGAGTCCTTCTGTCTCCCACCACCTGCACTGAGTCGAGAGGACATCCTAGGACAGAGCTGGCTTTCCTGATGAGCTTGTCTATCCTCTTCCTCTCAGCTGTAGACAAGCTGCTGCTCCAACATACTGCTGCATAGAAGATGGCTGATGCCACCACAGAGTCATAGAAGGTCTTCAGGAGTGTCCCCTGTACTCCAAAAGACCTCAGCCTTCTCAGCAGGTAGAGTCTGCTCTGACCCTTCCTGTAGAGCGCATCAGTGTTATGAGTCCAGTCCAGTTTATTGTTTAGGTGAACACCCAGGTACTTATAAGAGTCCACTATCTCAATGTCCACTCCCTGGATGTTCACCGGTGTCCGTGTGGTGGGTCTGCGCCTGCGGAAATCCACCACCAGCTCCTTGGTTTTAGCGGCGTTGATCAGGAGGTGGTTCCGCTGGCACCAGTCCACAAAGTCCTGAGTCCACTGTCTGTACTCTGAGTCATCCTCACCTGTGATGAGGCCAACTATGGCAGAGTCGTCAGAGAACTTCTGCAGATGGCAGCGTGGGGAGTTGATGGAGAAGTCTGCAGTGTTGAGGGTGAAGAGGAACGGTGCCAGCACAGTTCCCTGTGGGGCCCCCGTACTGCAGACCAGCCTGTCAGAGACACAGCCCTGTGTCCTCACGTACTGTGGGCGGTCAGTGAGGTAGTCCAGTATCCACTCGGAGATGTGGTGGTCCACTCCTGACAGTTCCAGCTTGTCTCTCAGAAGTCCTGGCTGGATGGTGTTAAAAGCACTGGAGAAATCAAAGAACATGATCCTCACAGTGCTTCCAGGCTTCTCCAGGTGGGTCAGAGCTCGGTGCAGGAGGTAGATGATGGCGTCATCCACCCCGATGCCAGGCCGGTAGGCGAACTGCAGCGGGTCCAACGAAGCCAACACCATGAGGCGTAGATGGTTGAGGACCAGCCTCTCGAGGGTCTTCATTAGATGCGATGTCAGGGCTACCGGCCTGTAGCTGCTAAGATCCTTTGGATGTTTGGTCTTTGGTACCGGTACCACACAGGAGGTCTTCCACAGTTGTGGTACTTTCCCCAGCTTCAAGCTCAGGTTGAACATGTATCCCATGATGCCACACAGCTGATCTGCGCAGCACCTCAGGAGCCTGGAGCTGATGCCGTCTGGACCAGCAGCCTTTCGCACCTTGATCTTACGTAGCTCCTTCCTCACATGATGAGTTGAGAGGGACAAGATGGAGGTGGGGGATGGGGGTTGTGAGATGGAGTCCTCAGAAGTGAAGGGGGTGGGTGATGGCTGAGAGCTGAGAGGTGTGAGGTCCCAAGAAGAAGAAAGGTTGGCAGTCATTAAAGATATATAGGCACCTCACATACATGTGCACAGACAAAGTAAATAATGGGACATGACAATGCACATTAGATATGCAAACCAGTGCTCTCACACACCTGCTCATAAGCTATGAAAAAAAAAATGAGTGGAGGAGAAATTCAGACTACATGCCTCTTGACTTATTCATGTTTTTTATGTGTTGGTGGTGTGCTCACTGCTTGGAATAATTGCAAGATGAGCTGGTCTTTTCATAACAGCCACCTGATACATATTACCATTGACATTTTGCACTGTTGTATCATTTGGAGTTGGAGCTCGTCCAGTAACAGACATGAACTCTGATATTCAGGGTTGCATATCATTTAAAAAAAATAGGCACTGAGGAGGTCTTCATTTCATTAGATATGGGCAATTTTTTAAAATAAATTCTTGCAGTGCCCGTGAGATTTACTGGGCATCAATGTGAATGCACAGAAATTCCAAAAAGGCCCCTCCATTCCTGGTATTTATTGATCTTTAGCCTTCCTGCCCAGTGTTTGATGGTTGGACTTCATCTCCCTTGAATCTGCAGTGCATTTTGTTAGTCTGTTAGTTTGTTAGCTTTGAACTCTTTAAAACATCAGCATCATTACAGTAAAATACAGTGCATACAGTAACTCAAATACCATCTGTAACAACCAGGGTATGTACAACACATCAAAACTTGGAGCAGATGAGATACTCTACAGTGACATAAGGCCACAGGGTGCCACTCCTGACAGCAAAGAATAGAAAACTGAGGCTGCAGCTTGCACGGGTTCACCAAAATCAGGCAACAGGACACTGGAAAAACTGGAAAACATGGATCTGTCAGGGTTTGAAAAGAGATGGACCCAAAAAACAAACTCAGACAACAAATCGGCAGATTTACTAGACTTAAGGAATGGCAAAATACTCTCAAGAGGGAAACAGAGGCAGCGAGTTTCTGAAGGATTTGAACACTCAATCAGAGAGTAGACGCACAGTTAGCAACTTACCAGAAGAAGAAGTTAGTTTACAAAGTGAATTTCACTTAGTAGAGGCTCAGGGGGAATTTGCAGGTGGGCGACAGATTTCCAGAACAGAGCAGAGGAAGCAGGTGGAGAGTAGGCAGGTAGGCGAGCAGATGAGTCCTTTTTTGAACAGGTTATAGAGACCAAAAGGTGAAGTGAGTTTGGCTGGAGGCCTTCATGAACAGTGGGTGAATATACAGTACGACTCAAAAGTTTTGACTCTGTATTGTCAGACCCATAGGATCTCCGAGTAGGCAGTGAACAGGCAACTAAGGGAAACAAGGAAAGTTTGGGTTAGCAGAGACAAATGTTTACGAGCAACTGATAACTGAAGGGAAAAACTCCCTTTTAACAGGAAGAAACCTCCAGCAGAACCAGGCTCAGGGAGGGGCAGTCATCTTCCGTGACCGGTTGGGCTGAGGGGAGAGAAAAGACATGCTGTGGAAGAGAGCCAGAGATTAATATCAATTAATGATTAAATGCAAAGCGGAGTATAAACAAAGTAAGTAAGGCGAATGAAAAGAAACAGTGCATTATGTGAACCCCCCCAGCAGACTAGGCATATAGCAGCATAACTAAGGGATGGTTCAGGGTCACCTGATCCAGCCCTAACTATAGGCTTGATCCAAGCTGGAAGCTGGTTCCACAGAAGAGGGGCCTGAAAGCTGAAGGCTCTGCCTCCCATTCTACTCTTAAGTATCTTAGGAACCACAAGAACCAATGGAGCACCTTTGGGATGTGGTGGAACAGAAGATTTGCATCATGAATCTGCATCAACTGCTATCATGTCAATATGGACCAAATCTCTGAGAAATGTTTCCAGCACCTTGTTGAATCTGTGCTACAAAGAATTAATGCAGCTGTAAGGCAAAGTTCGGGGCAATGCAGTACTAGCAAGATATACCTAATATAGCACCTGTAAACTATGGAAACTGCATCTTCAGACTACCTCAAAGAGTTTTTATTTTGGTTCAGACAAATTAACAAAACACATAAACTTAATCACCAATTCACTGTAGCAGTGGAGACAAAGTGTCACGTTGGAAGGATAATAATTGGAAGTACACACACTTCAAACAGACAGTGGTCCTCTATACTAATAGCCCATTAGCACAAGTGAATTAGACCTTTTATCTTAGTTTAAGGTGAAGGATCCAAAAACTGTCAACAAAAGTGGCCTAGGCTCAAAGGTCCTTCAGAAAACAGGCTGACCAGAGCATAAATTTTCCTATGTAACAATGGTGGTTTAAAATATTCCTTTGATGTGTCAAAAATGTCTAGGTTTTATTTTATTTTATTATTTTTTTTTTTAACTTGCATTAGAGAACAACTCACCTAAGGGCCACCAGACACGCTGGATATCCCGGCCTCTTTGAAATCCTTCCCTGTGTGAATGTTTTTTGAGTGTATTTTGAAGGTTTTAGGTACTGTTCTCTGTCTTTGTTGTGATATATTTTCACTCACTGATAGTGCCCTCTGCCTTACCTTCAGTCTCTTCTACCTCTGTGTGAATAAAATATTTAAGTTCTCCCACTCACGTATATGTGTAGCTGGTCCCCTTTTCATTAGTTTGAAGTGAAGAGCCGGTTGCCTGGGACATCCTAGTCTAGAAAGTGCATTCATGTTGCACAAAAAACTAAAACAGCAAATTGGTTTTGATGGAAATGTAATGTCATTACATCTTTAATTACCCTCAACATAAAACTAAAAAATAAATCTGACTGTGACCTGTGTCATCTGGTACTAAGCAGCAGATTGTCAAATTTCTGTTAGCTGGAAACTGAAGTCACTGTGGATCAGACATAAACCAAAACCACTTTGTTCTTAATCCTAGGATCACAGTTGGTAAGGACTCATCACTGCGGATCAGAGAGACCCCACAAGCCTTGCCATCTTAGGACAGCGCTCACGCAGACCCTGGCCATTTAGCATTTCTTAAAGTCATCTATTTTTCTCCTTCATTTAATATTTTCACTACAATAATTAATCTATTCTGACTACTAGCATATCCCAGACCCTGTCATGCCCCAGGAAATCATTTTAGATCATCCTTGAATGGTAATTATGTTTTTGTTCATCCGTTGAGAGCTTACCAATTTGGAACTTCTTAGCACCGACTTTAAATAACTAATAAAAGAATGCAAAAAAAAGTCACATCTCACTGTAGCACACAAACCCTCTGTCTGTTTGCCTGTCTGCAAAATACACAATCAGTTCAGAAACAAACTTTGGCACAGAGGTACATCTTATCTACAGTACTAGTCAAACGTTTCGACACCTTTTGATTGGTACTGTACATTCATTAAAAATGTTTTCACTATAATGCAGTTAAAAACGCATGTGAAAATAACAATCATCAATCTCAGGCATCTCTTGAAAAAGCAGAAGTCCATCCTCCACATATAAACAGCTCCTCTGATTGCTCCTTTAATACTAAACTGATAGATTTTCCAGAATAAGCATAGAATTTCATCAGATGCTATCTGTGTTACATTCAACAGGGGAAATGAGCTCTCAAGGCTCTGCCCATTAAGAAGAGTAGAACCCACACCTCCCTCAGATCCCATTTGAAATCTTCTGAAAAGGTTCAGGTTTCAGTAAAGAGCTTCTCCATTCCTTCTCTATGTGCTGCCACTAATGATAGAGATGAGAAGTGTCATAGCGAGCTTCCCCACCCTCCCCCGGCAGAATGAGTATTAGCATAATGGGCTTTTTAACACAGCACCTTACCTGCCACGAGGCCCAGTGGAAGCTTGCTGTCCGGGGCCATTAGTGGCTAACTGGCTGTGAGCCAACACTTACCTTTCAGTTCAAAACACAGTGGAGCAGAGGGGGTGGCACACAAAGGGGGTCATCAATTTTTCATGCTGAGAGTGAGTTTATCACATTTGAAAAAACAGGATAGGGAAAGAAATAGCGTCACAGCTAGAGAAAGAAAATCATACTTAAATCCTGAACAAAACACACATCAATTTTTCATCAACATTTGGTTTTTGTTTTTTTTTTAGGTTAAAAAAACCAGTCGTTTTTTTAATTATGTAAATTTTCAGGGCCTCTCTAACCACTCCAAAAGCTTGAAAGGACAGAAAAGGAAAGACAGTTAAAGAAAAAAGAAACATTTTAACTTGCAGTGTACAAAAAAGCCCTGTGACAAATTGGTAAACTGTTCTGGATGTATCTCACCTCTTGCCCTGTGACAGCTGGGATAGGCTCCACCCCACACCCCCCATCCCCACACCCTGAATTGGATGGATGGATGAATGGATGGATGGATAGATGGACGGACGGACAAAAAAGGAAAAACTTTACCCAAGCAAATTTAAGAAAGAACTTATTTTTCTTCCTTGACACTTGTTTCAGTGTTTTAATTGCACCATTAACTACGAAAATGTAAACTTTTAAAGAAAATATCCATAAAATGCTATCCCATAGCAAAAGAACAGGCACACCTTATCAATTAGCAAAGAACAATAGTTGAGCTGATTTAATTGGCTGCCTTTTAAAGTGAGCAGTCACCACAGTTTGAAGCCATATGCATTGCAAAAACATGAGTTTGCCATTAATGCAGTAGTGCAGTTCTCCACAGTTGGTACTAGAAATGACACCGGACTGCACCTTTAATTTTCTATAATTTCATGGAAGTGACTGAAGTCAGATCTCTATAAATAGCTATGATTAAAATTATAACATGGGTCAGATTTAGAAATTGTACTACTTTTGACATTAGTGTAGATGAGTTTGCTTGAGTATCTCATTGCAACTCTTCAACTGTAGGTTGTGGTGAAATAAATATGATCCCTGGAAATCATACTTATTTTTCAAAAATCACATTTGTTAAAGAAGCCTCCTATTTTAATTCAGTTCAGTTCCATTTGAGTTATACTGTGCCAATTCCCAGTTGTCTCAAGGTGCTTTATATTGTGAATTAAAGACCCAAATATCTTAGAGAGAAAACCCTAATAATCAGAGAGTTTGCAGCTGAACAGGGTCAAGTTGTAATTGCATGCAATCAATTTGTGATAATACAGCAATTAACTGTGATAAATCTGTAAAAACTGCAAATCTGTTGCTGCCTACATACAGAGGAATTCAAATTAATCAGAAATTCAATAAGGAAAGGTCATTAGGAAAAATTGAACAAGATTTACTGAAAATTCAAATAGCTGATTTGGTGATTAGGCTCCGCTGGCCCATCAAAGCTGAAGGGAATCCCAGTAGAGATTGGAATTAGGCAGTCTAGACGCTGGTGGTGGTGGAGACCAAGATGGAGGCTTGGAAGGAACTCTTGGGTGGTGAAGGGGACAAAGTGGGTTGCACAAATGAATCTGGAAGGGAGAATGACAAGTAAGCAGTGATATTTGAAGCACGCTGAGTGGAGGCTGATTGGCTCAGACACATAGACTGACTCCAACTGATTATAATGTGTTGGCAATCTGCGTATCTAAATTAGATAGCAATTATTTGCAAACCTTCACCAATCAGAGACAGGTTGCTTCCCACCAGGTGACCTATGCATTTGCCCTCTGATCAAAAGGGATGGTTCCAACTATTTCCTTTGGACTTGCTGTCTTGCAGTCACCAGTTTTATTTTTCCTAGTTGCAAAGAAGATGCCTGTAACTGACCCATAACATGGGGACCTCATTCATCCATTCTCTTCTGCTTATCCTGATTTTTAAAAAATAAAATATAATAAATAAAGCCTATTTGAAACAAAAAAATGTCAGAGGTAGAGGTTAGAGGTCTTTTTTTTTTTTGAAGACTTAGACATTAGAATTGAATGAATGCCACTAAGATCACTCTTTGGCCTATTTCAATGAAAACCACCCATCCAGCTTAAGTGAACAGCAATTATTTTTTTGATTTATTCATATCCTGTGAATACTCAAGCTCTGCATGGCACACATAGGGTATTAAACAGCCAAAAACTTCAGTACACGCTTGAGTTGGCATGCAAACAAAAAATTAAGTAGGAGTTGTTCAGAGACCAGGGGGATGGGGGGAGCTTTCTTTAAGTTTTTGGGAGAAACGATACAAACCAGAATCATTTTAACATAAGCAAGGTCAGTCCGCTGACAGATAATAAAATACTTCTCACCAGGTCAATGCTCCATAGAATTTCTCTTCTACATTGTCTGTAGCAGGATGCAGTTGAGGGCGATTCAATGAAGCTTGGTGTTCCAGAAATATGTAAAGCGACAGGGGACAAAATTTCCCAAAGGCTGCTTTGTGTTTCTGTCCCGTCTAGTGGTTGTTGTGTGTGTTTGTGAGTAAAAGTGTGTGCATGTATAATGTTGATATAAATAAAACCACACGCTTCTTGCTCTAGCATGCTCTAGTACGTGTCATTAAATTCTTCTCAACACCAGACACAGTTTCACCTTTCTTTGACCTATCCTTTCTTTTAGTACACCAACACTTTTCCAAAAGACAATATTTCCACAAGACACTCTCTCAGCTCAGCTTATGACATGTGTGGCTCCACTGTATTTTTTTTCTCTTTCTCTTGTCATGTGTGGACAGTGAAAGGTAACATTTATTTTTAGCCTTTTCTTTCAGAGGTTCCATTCCCAACACATAATGAGGGCCTGGTGCTCATTACCGTCACTGGTAGATAGTGAGCTGTCACGTATGGCTTAGACAAATGTAGAGCAGCCCCCCACTGTCTCACAAATGAAAATAATTACACTCCAGAGCCCCCTCACCTTGTTCTCATTACTCACTAGGTGCAAGGTTCCAGCAAGCCTCAAGCACAGGCATATGAAACTGAAGGTACACCAAAGTACAGGAAGGATTGGTGATGTGTTTGCCATTTGGTTAGTGTGTTTGAGGTATTTAGGAATTGCATATTTGGGTTAAGTGAAAGAAAAAAGGGATGGAAGTTGCATTGGTTTTTATGAGATAGGTACAAACACATTAGCTGGTTAAAAGCAGTTTTGGCACTATCTCAGTGGTAATCACACACATTATTAGAAAGACTGTTGAGTTAAACTTATCCAGTGCCACCACCACATTTACTCCACGAATTATTTCCATGTATATAGTCTGAGAAATTAAATGTCTTAGAATAACTTTTTAAAGCATATCAAAGCCTTTTAAGGACCCAAAAAACATCCACTGGCACTGTGTTTTCAAATTGTGAACCACCATGTTAAGTTAACCCTTTATTTAACAATAATGCCGCCATTTGCAGACATCCAACAACAATTACCATAGTAACCCTATGTTGAGTGTTAAGCACACTTTGGCAGCTTTCAGAAACCATTTGAATTTTTCCAATAGGACAAACGGTCGCATAATTATGGTAATTCAAAATGCATTTGATCTGACATCTCAGCGGTGATACGCTTGGTGTTAACCAGCTGTTGACGGCAAGTAAGGCCAGGTAACAGGTTTATCGCCAGTGATCGCCAGCTGTTAAAGGGTTAAAGGATAAAATTTCCACTATTATGCATTTTTAAAACTGCAAACAAATGCCATGTAAATAACAAACACAAAGTAAATGCATTGTCCAATAATAAAAACCTTTGCATGGCACACATGCAGAATAAAAACTCCATCACCTGTGGTAATCAGCTATGAGCTTACTCACTATACAATAAATACACTAAATAATATGCATATGGTATTCATGCACATATATACAACACCAGTCAAAAGTTTAGACACTCGCGAGTGTGTCCAAACTTTTCTCTGTATTATTGTAGGGTCTTTACCTTTCAATACAAAGGGCCTTGAGGCGACTGTTTGTTGTGATTTGGCGCTATACAAATAAAATTGAATTGAACTGACTTGACTTGACTTGACTTGAACTGAATTACTGTATACTGCCAGGATAGTGAATGTGTGGGGCTAAGTCAAAATTATCTCCATTGCCCATAACTATTTTGGTGTAGAGCTGGTTCACTGATAGTGAATAGTGCTTCATAAGGCAAACGGATAATGACCCAAAGCATACTGCAAATGACTTCAAGCAGTCACTGGCTCAAAGGATTTTCATCCAAGTATATAACAAAAATTCCTGTATTTAAAATTCTGTTAGTTTGTCCAATTACTTTTGAGCATCTGAAAAATGGAGATTAAAGTCCATGAATTAAAGCTGAAAATCTGCACTTCAATCATATCTTGATCATTTCATTTTGTACTGTAGACAGTATAGATATAAACTCCTCCACATGTGGCAGAGCAGGCACTCCACCCTTTTCTGGCTGAGAATTATGGGCTCAGACTTGAAGGTGCTAATTCCAAGGGTGTAGGTTTGGTATTGGGTATGGGGATTTGGCAGGGCGCTAATTACAGACGTGGAGCACAGAGTGTGGGATTTTTCAATCAAAAATACTGGTAGGGACATAACAGCCATCATTTGATATTGGTAGGGCCGTCCCTACCACCCCTTCATATGTCTGCACCCCTAGATAATTCTCACATCTGCCATTTCTCACTCGGCTGTGAACCACTCCAAAGCAATGTCACCATCTGGTGATGCCAACAGGACCACATCATCTGCAAAAAGCAGAGATGAGATTCTAAGGTCAATAAATTATTGTAGGGTCTTTACCTTACAATATAAAGCACCTTGAGATTGATTTAGTGCTATATAAATAAAGTTGAATTGAACTGAATTGAACAGGGTATGCCTAGAAATTCTGTCCATAAAAATTATTAACAGAATCAGAGACAAAGGGCAGCCATGGCGGAATTCAACACCCATCAGAAAGAGAGAGTATTGCCAACAATATAGACCAAATTCTTGCTGCAGTTGTACAGTTACTGAATAACAATGGGTCAGACGGCCCATACTCCTGCAGCACCCCCTACAGGATGCCCGGAGGGACATGGTCAAATGCCTTCTCCAAGACCACAAAACACAGGTAGGCTGGATGGGCAAATTCCCATGTACACTTGAATATAGAGGAGAGGATAGTGAGCTGGTGCAGTATTCAGCAATGTGGATGAAAATTGCATTGTTCCACTTGGATCTGAGGCTTTGACCCTGCTTTCCTGCACCCTACAGAAGACATGTCAGAGGGATTAAAGAGGTCGGCAAAGTATTCCTTCCACCACCCGACTACAATACCAGTCAGAAATTTGAACACACTCAACCACATCCAACTTTTGACTGGTACTGTGTATCTTCATTTGAAGTCAGAAGCGCACCACCCATACTATATATCGTATGAGAAGAACACCACTTTCACCTCCTGAGTCACTTGACAGTATGTCAGAATCACTTTGAGGCAGTCTGAAAGTCTTTTTCCATGGCCTTACTGAAATTCTCCGATGCCCAAGTTTTGCTCAGCCACTGCCTGAGCTGCATTCTGCTTGGCCTGCCGGTACTCATCAGCTGATGATTCATTCAGCTTGGTTAGCCTGTCCCACAGGCTAACCAAGCCCATTAGGACTCCTTCAGTTCGATGGCTCCCTTCACCTCCAGCATCTAGTTCAGGGATTACCACCATGACAAACACCAAGCACACTGCTGTCAAAGCTCTGTGTGGGGGTCTCAACAATGGAGGTGCAGAACAGTGTCCTCAACCTCCCTTGGAATACTGTCAAAGTTCTTCCGGAGTAGAACATATTTTTATCCTTTATAAAATTCAGTGGCACACTGAATAAAATAAAATTACAGTACTTAATTTAGACAAAATGTTTGGGTGAATAGTTGGTCAAACAAAATATTTCAATACAAAGTCAAGGTTCTCATTTAAATTTTTTCAAGAAAAAGATATTAACATGAGGAAAAGGCAGGGAAAAGAAAGGACAAGCTATTTCAAACCTCAGACGCTATTTTTCAGGGTCTACACTTTTCCAAGCAAAGTGAACTTTAGCATCAAATATTGAGCACCATTCTTAAGATCTTCTCCTAGGTATTTCTGCCACCATTAGAATTACTGAAGTGGCAAAGGTTAAAACACATTAAGAACCATGCATGTGCTTAAGCTGTCAAAGAAGCTTTCAGTGAGATTTCTTTCTTTCAAGAAAATGCCCCTTTCACATGTCACTTGAATGTAAAAAGGATTACAACCTCCTGGGACAGAAATCCTTTGTCTCTCACTCAGCTACTGGGGAATCATTTATTCTGAGTGAAAAATCGACCATCAACTAAGTGTCGAAGACTCATGAGTTATTTAGCAAAGAATCCATTGATTATTGATTGCAGGTATTTTTATACCTGCATATAACCAATGAGACATTGGTTATATTTGGTGCAGATTACAGTTGCTGTAACTTTGAGACGTTCAGTTTTTGTTAGTGTGCAAGTTTCTTAGTAAGCTGTAAATATAAAACAATGCAAATTGAATTTGTTAATGCTAATAATTGTGACAAAAACATTTCTGAAATCAGATAGGTTTATGCAGATGTGGCAATTAGCTGTCATGGTCCTGGGTTTTGGTCTCATGCCCCCACATCCTTCTTGTTCTGTATTTCCATCCATTCGCTCCCCCCTCTCCCCCATGCACTTTTGAGCTTGTGTGCATGAGTGGCAGGCTTTCTCTTCCTGTGTGGTTGCCTGAAGGCATGGTCTCCAATCTGTGCTGCCGGGGCGCTTGCTGCATTGCACTTCTTCAACTACTACATACTTAAGGACCGACTGATGGACTCTAGCTTTGCCAGACTGTCCAGCTTCATTTGTGGTAACAGTATGCTTCTTCTTGCTTCATGTTGTATTACTCCATGTGTAATTACCAGTTGGTTTTATCCCCTTTTCTTTCTCTTGGTGTGTCAGCTGGAGGCTCTCAGCTCTTACGAACAGCCCTCTCTGTCAACCCTCTCTCCTGAGCACTTACCTGCCTACTCCCCTCCATGTGCTACCTCCCTTTCTATTGTAAATGCCCTGCTTAGTTAATAAACTGTTGAAACACATATTGTTAACTGAGTCTGCTCTTTGAGTCTGATGGTTTTCACTGCGTGCAATAGACTGGCAACACGCCCAGGGTGCACCCTGCCTTTCACCCTGTAACAGCCGGGTAGGCTGACTGTGTTTCATAGACAATATTGTAACTTGTGCGCTATTAGATGAACACACAAAACTTACTCATTCATGTATTCCAACTATTCAAAATAAAGTTTGAGGTTCACACACATTCTGGGAGTTTCCCAGGAGAAACTTGGAAAAAGGGCACTGGCAGACATGCAAATCAGTCAAATCAGTCTACAGTAAAGCTCTTAAATACTAACATCAACATATTAACATGCTCAATCCATGTTGTAGTCATTGGTCGCAACAGAAAAGTCAGAGTATCATTAATGTCGGTATTAATCGGTCAACATCTGTTTAAATATTCTACTAAAACATAATATTTCAACATCGTGGTAGCAGCTGCTGAAAAGCTGAGAGGCCACCCAAGACACTAAAGGTCATCCTTTAGTTTAAAAAATGTTTTCAAAGCAGTCATCAAACTAGCACTGCCATCCCAATGGATGCACAACTAGCCAATGTGGTTAGACGACACAAAATGTTTTTCACTATGCTGCAAAGAGAGTGCAACTGCATCAAGGCAGATCGAATGGTTTGGACAGCAAGTAAACAGACACTGTGAGAAATGGGGGATGTGCTTAAAGTGCCAGCTGGATTGAGCTGGGAGGACGGAGTCACGGAGACTATGCTGTAGTCACGCGAGACTTTGTGAATCTCGGCAGTATCGTTAATGGCGGCGTGACTCTATCAGCAAACATTTGCGTGATTAGCCTTTTTTTTTTTTTTTAGCCAATTTATAACTAGACAGGCTTAAAACCAAAAAATATAGGTAGTTTCTTAGCCTAACTTAAATTATTTACAACAATCTGGAGGACGGTGAAGAGGACCTGGATAGTTTGCTGCGGTACATCGACGGGTGTTTTGAGCGAGTCGTCATGGGGAAAACAGACAAGACGCCGACTCCCTCCACCAGCAAAGCAACGCCGTCCACAAAAAGAAGCCGCCCAGAAGATTCCCCAGAGGCAACTTCGTCACCCACCACCAATATTGTGGACATTCTGGAGTCCATTAATAACAAATTGTCCAGCTTTGACGCCCGCTTGGCCCTGGTTGAAATCCTTCACAAGGAGTTTCAGGCCCTGCGGGAGTCAGTCGAGTTCAGCCAGCATCAGGTGGAAACACTGGCTGCTGAAAACGCTGTCCTCAGAGAGTCGGTGAATTCCCTCACCGAGGAAACGACCCGGCTCTCAGAAGAAAATAAGAAAATTAAAGAATCGATTATCGAGCTTCAGGCCCGCAGCATGAGAGAAAATCTTGTGTTTTCAGGTATCCCGGAGAAGGCAGAGGAGGACCCGGAGGCTACAGTGAAGGAATTTATCCAAACTCACCTGAAGCTCCCGGAGGACGCCGTGAAGACCATCGCCTTCCATAGAGTCCACCGCCTGGGAGGGAAGCGACCCGGAGCACGCAGACCCAGACCGATCGTGGCCAAATTCGAACACTTCAAAGAAAAAGAGCTGGTGAAGAGCCGCGGCCGGGAGCTGAGAGGGACGGACTTCAGCGTCAACGACCAGTTTCCAAAGGAGATTCTGGAGCGACGCAAGGCCCTATTCCCCATCCGGAAGAAGTTCATGCAGGGAGGCTCCCGGGCTGTCATCGCCGTGGACAAACTGTATGTAAACGGACAGCTTTACCGAGACAAAAACACCACGCCATGGCTCAGCTGATCGATCAGGTGATCTGTGTCCATATTAACGTTCTTTTCTGAGTTTTTTTTTCAACCATCTAAACAGTACCATTAAATAGTCTAAATCTGTCTAAGTAGTACCATTAACGCCGACGAGTCAGCATAGTACCGTGATCGTTTGTTTGTTTGTTCTGTTTTGTTTTCCCCTCATCTAATTTCATTCTTATGTCACTTAGGTCACTTTTTACACGTCTTTTTTCTTTCTGCACTCAGCAATATGTTTACGTCACTTACAATGCTACAGTTTACTACACTAACATACAGCGCAGATGCACACACACCAACATACAGCGCACATACACACGCACACATCAATATAAAGGGCACACGCCAACATACAGAACATATGTACACACACACACACATCCTTAGTGAGCACACAACAGTCCATCAGTTAGTTTAAATATGAGCACACTCAGATTTGTCTCATGGAATGTGCACGGGGCTGGTTCGAGGGAAAAGAGACTAAAAATTTTTAATCGGTTAAAAGACTTAAAAGCAGATGTTGTTTTTCTACAGGAGACACATGTGTCCAAAACATCTGTGCTCACTCTTTCCTCTCCACAGTTCCCTCACACGTACTCAGCCTGCTATAACTCCAAACAAAGAGGTGTAGCTATATTGATTAACAAGAAGATAAACTTTAACATTAGCAACAGTACAATAGACCCTGAAGGTAGATTTATAATACTTAATTTATCTATACAGAATACAGATTTATGTATTGCTAGTATATATGGACCAAATGTTGATGACCCCTCCTTCTTTCATGCTTTGTTCACTTCACTCTCAGATCACTCTGACACCACACTTGTAATAGGAGGAGACTTCAACCTGGTACTTAATGCAGATATTGACAGGCTCAGTACAGCAGTGAGTCAGAGGAACTGGCAGTCTGCAGACATTCTTAAACAGTACATGAAGGATTTTGGACTTTGCGATGCTTGGCGTTCACATCACCCTACTTTGAGAGATTATAGTTATTTCTCACCAGTACACAAATCTCATTCCCGCTTAGATTACTTTTTAGTTAGCAGCTCCATAATGATGGATATCACAGACACTCAGATTCACCCTATCACTATTAGCGATCATGCACCGGTGTCTATGTCTCTGACACAGAAAAGAGTCACACCACCAATCAGGAACTGGAGATTTAATACATCATTACTTAAAGAAGAAGATTTTATTAATTATTTCAAAAAGGAATGGTCAGCATACTTAGAATATAATGATATTCCAGGAATATCACCATGTGTTCTTTGGGAAGCAGGAAAGGCAGTAATGCGGGGCAAAATAATATCTTACTGCTCGCATAGGAAAAATAAAGAAAAAGCACTTGTGTTAGAATTAGAACAAAAAATTAAATCTTTAGAAACTGCTTATGCCGCTTCACCACAAGAACATACAATTATCAGCCTGAGGAAACTGAAACTGGAGCTAAATGAAATAATTGATAAAAGGACACAATTTATGTTGCAGAGGCTGCGTTTGGAAAACTTTGAGCATGGAAATAAATCTGGAAAATTCCTGGCCAAGCAATTAAAACTGAATAAAGAAAAAACAGCTATTTTTTCTATTAAAGACTCGACTGGTATTATTACTCATGACCCACAACAAATAAATAACTCTTTCAGAGACTTCTATGAAGCCTTATATTCACCACAGATTAACCCATCTGATACTGAAATTGAAGAATTTCTTAATAATATAAATCTACCAAAACTAAATGACAGCCAGGCTGCAGCTCTGGATTTACCTCTTTCATTGTCTGAACTTAGTGAAGCCCTACAGCATCTCCCAAATAATAAAGCCCCAGGCCCAGATGGTTTTCCAGCCGAGTTTTATAAAGAATTTTGGTCTGAGCTAGCTCCCATTTTTTTCAGAATGGTAACTCAGATTCAGAATGACCACATCTTATCTCCAACCTTAAACTCTGCTAACATTAGCCTGCTTCTTAAACCAGGCAAAGACCCCACACTCCCATCCAGCTACAGGCCAATCTCTCTCATTAATGTAGATCTTAAAATAATTTGCAAAGCCCTTGCCAAAAGATTAGAAAGTATTACTCCATTTATTGTACATCCAGATCAAACAGGCTTTATCAAGGGTCGGCACTCAGCCAATAATACACGTCGACTGATAAATATAATAGACTATTGTTCTATTAACAAATTAGAGACGACAATCGTGTCTTTAGATGCAGAGAAGGCATTTGATCGGGTAAATTGGAAATTCTTACTAGCAGTTCTGCAAAAATTTGGATTCGGTTCATCCTTTATAAACTGGATCAGAACACTACACAGCTCTCCGAATGCGCGAGTTAGGACAAATGATCTCATTTCACAAAGTTTCAGTCTGCAGAGGGGCACTAGGCAGGGCTGCCCACTCTCTCCCTCTCTTTTTGTAATTTTCATTGAGCCGCTAGCAGCAGCAATCCGTCAAAATGCAAATATTAAAGGGATTCAAACTGAAAATATGGACCATAAACTTAGCCTTTATGCTGATGATGTATTACTTTTCCTTGGGAATTCACAAGGCTCTCTTTTGAAGACTATCACACTGATAGATAAGTTCTCATCTATATCTGATTACTCTATCAATTGGAGTAAATCAACAGTTTTGCCTCTGAATTGTAATTTCCAGAGAACCTCTAGGACCCCACTAAAGTCAGGAAATATTAGATATTTAGGCATAAATTTTTCCGCCAGGCTCTCAGACTTGGTACGATTAAATCATATCCCCTTATTAAAAACAATAGAGGATGATCTCACACGTTGGAACAGTTTACCTATATCACTCATGGGGAGAGTTGCTGCCATTAAAATGATGGTTTTACCAAAAATTAATTATCTATTTTCATTGATCCCTAATAAACCTTCTATTCCTTGGTTCAAGTCACTAGATTCAAACATCTCAAAATTTTTATGGAAAAACAAACCGTCAAGAATAAGCTTAAAAACTTTACAAAAGCCAAAACACAGTGGAGGTCTAGAATTACCAAACTTTTATTACTATTTCTTAAGCAGTAGATTGCAGTATATTTCAAAGTGGATCAAATCCAATTCATTAGACAACCCATGGCTGGATCTAGAACAGGCGTTTTGTGGAAAAATAAAAATCTCAGATTTACCTTTCATTAGTTCCAGTATTAAACATCATAACTGCTATAAAGTCCTTAGTATAAATACCTCTCTGACAGCCTGGTGGGAATTTTTAAAAATAACTAAGTCTTCACTCATCCCCTGTAAACTAACACCCATTTGGAACAATCCAGATATTTGTCAGAAAAAGAAAATGCTGAATTTTCCGTTATGGCGTGATAAGGGTATAAATAACTTAGAACATATTATCCAAGATGGAAATTTTATCACGTTCCAAGAACTTATATCAAAATATAGAATTGGCAACGGTAGATTTCTGGAATATCAACAAGTTAAGTCCGTCCTACAGGGAAGATTTAACCTTAATCAATTGAATCTAGAAATGCCTACTTGGGTAACAGAATTTCTTAACCTCTGTACCCCAAAATTGTTATCAAAATTATATAAATTATTAATAAAAACTGATGATTCAGTTTCCCTCCCAATTACAAAATGGGAGCGTGATCTTTCTGTCAACCTGGATCAAAATTTATGGACAGAAATATGTTTAAATATCTTCAAAATGACTAAAAGACCCCAAATACAACTTGTACAATATAAGATTCTCCATAGAACATACTACACTGGACAAAGGATGTTCCAAATGGGCCTTACACACTCAAACATATGCACCCACTGTACAAGCAATTCAGAGGATAATCATCTACACGCTCTGTGGTCTTGTGTACCAGTTCAGAGATTTTGGCAGAGGATTTGTGAAGATCTATCCACATGGTTTAGCTGTCGTATCCCAACTTCCCCCAGACTATGCATCTTAGGTGATGTCAGTGAATTAATTATGGAGTTAAATATATCACACATAGTTCTTACTGCCTTGTGCATCGCTAAGAAGATGATCCTCATGAACTGGAAGACAAAAAATAAACTATGTATTACTCAGTACAGAAATTTATTAGTAGATCATGTTAGTTTAGAGAGAATGTCTGCTTCTTCTAAAAACAAATTGGAGGAATTTGACTCTCTTTGGTTCCCACTGCTCAGCTCCATTACTTAGTGGGGGTGGTGGGCTGCGGGCTCTGCTCCTGATGTGCTTTGTGGGGGGGTGGGGGGGGACTCCGGGGGCCTGGGTAGCTGGTAGCCTCCTGAGGCTGGGGTCCTGGGGCGACCTTCTGGTGATGTCTGTGCGCCTGTCCTGGTTGATGGTGTTGGGGGCTTGGATGGTGCTGCCTTCGGTCCTGGGGTGTGGGCGGGGTGCTTGGGGGGTGGTGCCGGCCCTCGGTCGGTTGGCTGGTCTTCCCTGTATGGCATGGGGGCTGGGGTCTGGGGCCCCGGCACTGGGGCCGCGCCGGCTCCCGGTGGGCCCCCCCTGGCGCGGGGGGGGCCTCTGCTGTCCCGGCCGCGCCGCCGGGTGGGGTGGGTTGGCCTGACGTCGGGATGTCCGGTCTACGCTTTTGGGGCCCTGGGGTGCCTGCATTGCAGGGGGGTGGGGTGGGGGATGGGGCCGCGGTGGGGTGGTTGGGGGGGACTGGGCACTGCATTTCCATGCCCAGGCCAGTATGTCCTGTCGCCTGTTTGTGTCTATTGTTGAGTGAATGGGCATCTAGGAGGAGCGGGCCGCCCTCTGCGGTGGGGGCGAGGGCGCCAACCTCGGGTGCTGCAGTGCTCCGGGATGCTGTCACCACGGCCCCGGGCTCACCTCCCCCTGCCCTGTGCTGGGGTGTGGGAGGTCGGGGTGCCTATTGAGCCAGCGGCCAGCTGGCTCTCTTCTTCCCGGATTTTTCCTGGGCATATGGCCCCCCCCCCCTCCCCCTCCCCATACACAAACACACACACACACACACACACACAGAATACACATCACTCACAGATGTAGGATGGAGAGGCCACGTGGAGAGTTGCACCACCACTTGCCTCTCCGTTTTAATTGCACTTTAGTCATTATAACTCACAACAC
This sequence comes from Archocentrus centrarchus, assembly GCF_007364275.1. Lineage (NCBI taxonomy): Eukaryota > Metazoa > Chordata > Actinopteri > Cichliformes > Cichlidae > Archocentrus > Archocentrus centrarchus. The sequence goes on from NC_044366.1 coordinate 6,995,865, forward strand.
ATACACACTTACACCCTGATACACATAGGACCTTTGGGGCAGGCATGTTAATCAGAGGTTGATGAGATGGGCCGCTGAGGTGGCCCCACTCGGATCCTCGTCACTGTCTGTCTCCAAATTTTATTTGCACTTTAGACATGGAGGGTTTTTGGGGGGCAGTGTGGGCAAGCGCTGACGACCAACAGTTTGCGCTTGTGGCATAACTGTCCCCTCAATTTTAACTGCACCCTATACACCTCATTCACTCACAAACATTAACACATAGACCTACAAGTTGGGGAGGAGGAGGGGTGGATGGGTCATCTTACACCCCGATTTCTTGCGTCTCGCCCGGGGTAGGGGTCGGGTGGTTCCTTGGGGACCGGGCTGGTGGCGTCCTGGGGTCGCTGTTGGCCCTGGGGTGGTTTCCACTTGCCCCGCCTTCAGAGGGTGGGTAGCTATGGATGAATGTGTGTCTTTGTGTATTTGTCACCGTCTCCGTGAGTATGGGTTGGTGAGTGAATGTGTATGTATGGCATATCTGTGTGTGGGTAAGTATGTATGGGCATGTATGAGTATCTGTGTATAAATGTGTACACGGGTGTCTGGGTGTGTTTGTATGTATGGCTGGACCTGGGTCTGGGCCTTGTGCCTTGCCTCCTGGCCGCTCCTTGCTGGTTGCCTCCTCCCCCCTACCCCCCTGGGATGGGGGTGCCTCGGAGTTCCTGGGTGGGGCTGGGTGTTCTGGCGTGGGTACTGGCCTGCCCCCCTTGGGGGTGCGGTGCGGGGCTGCGTTGGCTTCTTCGGCGTGGGGGGGGGGCGCGGGGGCGGGGCGGGCGGTCCTTGGGTGCCGTGGGCCCGGGAGCCCGGCCGCCGGCCAGTGCAGGGGGCTGGCCGCTGGGGGGGGGCTGGCTTCTCATCGCCTTGGGTTCCCTGGAGCCCTCGCTCCTCGACTGGGGGGGCTCCGTCTGAGACCACCCTCTCCCGTCTGCTGGGGTAGGTGTGCGGTTGTCTTTGGACTGAGTGGCCGGGGGTCTTCCTGGCTCTTGGTGGGCTGCTGGTGGCCTGGGGTTCCGGGGGCTTTCCGTACCTGCCTCTGGCTTCTGATGGGTGGAGCTGCAGCGTTTTGCCCTCATTGGTAAGTACGTTCCATGACACAGACACAAACATGACACAGACACAAACGCCCACTCAATCACAACTCAACAAAATTGTTGGTGTGCGTAACATGCTTTGTTAGTTTTGTTTTTCACACACAAATTTATTTTTGCAAGTATTGATAGTATTTTTTTATATGTTAAAGTGATGAAGTATCTGATTAATAGACTTGTGCTCTTTCCCCTTTTTTTTTTTTTTTTTTTTTTTGCTCCCTTTCTCTCTCCCTTTTTCTTCTCTTTATTTTCCTCTTCTTCAGCCTGTCAGCTCTGGCTGTTACATAGTATGTGGAAAAATAACTCAGATAAATAAAATAAAGGGTTAAAACAACAACAAGAAGAGCCTATTGAGAACCTATAGAGCTCATCTTGAAATAGCAAATATGTTTGGCACAACAACGCATTCAGATCACAGTTCTGCTTGCAAGATCTACCAGACATGACAGGCTAAAAAAAAAAAAAAAAAAGTGCCAGCTGGAGGAAGAGAGAGAAATGGTTCTCTCCTGCCATGTAGGCTCCAAAACCTGTCCTGAGCCAGATTAATTGGTTCAGGACAGGTTAAAGTGCAGCAACCGAGAGACAAAGGTAACAACAGAGTGCAAGAAAAACAGCTATCACAGCACAGCTACTGTCACTCTGCTCTTTTACAGCTTATCCTGAATGTGTGGTAAACTGATCATGTTATGTGCATAGTTAAATAGTGTAAATTTAAAGATGTGAAATGTGTATGCCAATACAATGTTGGCAAATACTACAAATCCTGTTCTAAAGCTACTCAGGTGGATCTGTGGTACATGTATTGACTGTGAATGCCTTTACCACAATGAATTGCACACTAACTTCAAGGACAACTCAACCTTGATTATGGAGCCAAGTACTTATAATCTCTTGTCCTGGAGTTTCTACAGATTAGGGTTTGTGTGATGGTTATATACAGTGGGGGGAAATAATTGTCTGATCCCCTGCTGAATTTTTAAGTTTGCTCGTGTGACACACCGTAATGTGTGGTCACATTATGTGGTTTGACTTTGTGGTATTGTGTGAATTTTGTTTGTAATTTTGTTAAATTAGGATCTTAGTTTTCTGATTTCTGTTACAAGATAAATGGAGTGCTATCCTGAGTTACGCCACAAGGGGGCACCTTCACCCCAGTGAGATGGCTTAGTGTGGCTTCCGCTTCCGTCTTCAGACTCAGCAGAAGCGGGAGAAGGAAACACACTGATGTCGTCCGTCTCATGATTTTCCTGTTCTTTTCAGGTTAGTAAGTAGCAAAATCACATATGTGATCCTTATATTTGACATACCGAGTAACAGTAGCGCCTGAGCAGTAGCTCATCAGAGCAGAATGTGTATTTGATTACGTTGTACTTTAAAAAGTGACGTGTTGCTGCTAAGACAAGAGACGAGGAGCTAGCTTAGCTCACCACACACCCTGTAGCTGTGCGTGGGAGTTATGATTGTGTTCTTTTCTAAACCTAAGGTTTCCTTTTTTTTTGTAATGATTGAATAGCACTGCTCCTGTACATGTATCAAAGTTGATGCGTTGATAGCGATTGTTCTGTGTGCCTTTGAAATGATTGTTAATGATTAGTGTAATGTTAATCCTCTTTGCATTGCTGAGTCCATTGAAGTGTACCACTACACTAATGTACCCTTGCTGTGGTACACCCAGGAATGTTTGTCCTGTAAACCTATGTGAGAGTAACTATGCACTTATTGTATGTAACAAACAAAGTATGTATTACAACAAGCATGTATTCTATTGGGTTGCTTACAAACAACATCAGTTTATATTTTGTTATTGACTGGTTACATTTTGTTTATATTATTTGAGTTTATATTGAATTGTAGTCCATATTATTTTGATTTTTGGTAATAGATGAAGACAGACGTGTTTACAAAACATTTAGGACACATGAATGTGTAAAACAAATAAAGACTCAGCAGAAGCGGGAGAAGGAAACACACTGATGTCGTCCGTCTCATGATTTTCCTGTTCTTTTCAGGACAAAATATAATCTGTTGGCAGCCCACTCGCCAGGGGCCTGTTACAGATTCTTGGGGGCTCGTCCGGGATTGGCTCTTGATGTTGGTTACGAGCTAATCCCACAATCTACATTACCTGTGACTGGTAAAGCTGGTGGCTCGATGCTCATTGCCTGAAGGTGAGCTGGTGACGAAGCGAAGGAAGAGCTGTTCCTGAGAGTCATCTGCTGCAGGAGGTTGTGGAAGACGTTAACATGGCAGACCACGAGAGGAAGAGCCTGGTGTGGGACATCAGGAAGATCCTGCTCTCGCTGTCATCCAACGACCTTTTCAAGATTGCCTCTGCTGTTGGCCCTGTTCCAGGCAAGGATGCGGCAGAGCTCTCCAGTGGAGACGCAGAAGGATGCTTTGAGTACATCCACGCCTTCATGTACAGTAAGAACTTGCTAGATTCTGAGGATAGGGGCATGGGAGAACTGCTAGCCCTGAAAGATATTGTTGATGACGTTTTTCAGTCGCAAAGTAGTGTGATTCTACCTGTTGAGCCAAATGTACATCTAAAGCCAGTGTCAACATTTGGCACCGCTCCACCTATTGAGTCAGCACAATCAGCTACAACTGATGTGCCATTAACCGATGTAATGAATGCTGCCACTTCTGTGACAACAAATGCTCAGTTAGCCACTGACATGAATGATGTTACTTGTAATGTGTCACCAGAGAATGTCCAAAGAATGCTGTTAGATTATGAGGATTTAAGCAAAAAACTGTCCCAACTTGTGCACATCCACACACCACAAGCCACAGCCCAGCTTACATCTATACGGCCTGTTCTGCCAAACAGAACCCTACCTCACTTTGAAACACAGACAGACACTTCCAGACCCTCAGGCCCTGAACAAGTAGTGTCCCTAAAGGATCTTGCCTATATTCACCGTCGTGAATTTAAAGTACAAGGAGGCCAAATTGGGGACCACTCTTCTGACATTAGCTATAACAGTGTGTGCAGACAGATAGACGAGGGGTTAAAGGACAACTTTACCGACTCAGAGATTGTAAGAGGTGTGTTAAGGATAATAAAACCAGGGGACTTCAAGGACATGCTGGTTAATAAGGAAGACATGACTGTAGTTGAGCTCAGGGGGTTCCTCCAGTCACACTTGGGGGAGAGGAATAGCACAGAACTATTTCAAGAACTAATGTGCACAAAGCAAAAAGAGCACGAGACCCCTCAACAGTTCCTTTACCGAGTTATTGGGCTGAAACAAAGAATCTTGTTTGAATCAAGGCAACCAGGGACTGATATTAGATATAGCCCAGACACAGTGCAAGGTGTCTTTCTACACACAGTGTACCAGGGAATAGGACACAAGCACAATGATATTCGTCGGGAGCTGAAGCCCTTCCTTTCAGACCAAACAGTTACAGACGAGACAATCCTTAAACATGTGATGAGAGTGACCAGTGATGAGAGTGAGCGACAAAGGCGTCTGGGATCAACACAACGCTCAAAACAAACTACTGCACATAGTGTGCAGGTCGAGGGAGAGAGTGTGCAGCGGCCAAGTGCAAAGAAAGAGACGGCAGAGCATAAAACTATGCCCAATGAAGTACAGAAACTTGCAGAAAAAATAGATGTGCTCACCAAATTAGTAGACTCACTGGCAGAGAAAGTGGAGAAAAAGCAGATGTGCAGCGGTCCACCTGGCAAGCCACAAGTAGTCAGGAGAGAGAACCGCTTCGGCTGTCCACAGTGTGTGCAGGGGGGTTTACAAGATTGTAAACACTGTTTTTCTTGTGGTGAACTGGGACACAGGGCTGTAGGTTGTCTAAAACTCCCTAAGCATCAGGGAAACATGAACCGGTTGATGTGGGGGGACAAACAGTAACCGGAGCTCTTCCAGAGTCCCAATGCACACACAGGGAAACTGCACCTGGTAGCACCCACAATAAAACTAGGAACAGCAAGACAAAAATAACCACTGAAACAGCTGTTGTTAACAAAAGGTCTGGCTACGAGAAAACTACTGATAACTCTTCAAAAGACATAATGGAATCTACCAATGAGCCTGTTGCTAAATTAATAGGCAGGAAGGCTTTGACCAAGTGCATTCTCAATGGCCTTGCTGTTGACGCTCTCCTGGACACAGGAGCCCAAGTCAGCATAATAGACCGACCTTGGAAAGAAAAATACTTACCTGATCTTGACATTCGTCCACTGGCTGAATTAATTGAACTCATGGAGGACAAAAAGACATTAGAAGTGTATGCAGTGAGTGGAGAACAAATTCCCTTTGATGGCTGGGTCATCATAACTGTGAACTTACCAGGGAATGAAGACCCAGACTTATCGATCAGTGTGCCCTTCCTGGTGAGCTCATTACCATTAGAGGTGCCACTTTTGGGATTCAATGTGATAGAAGTGGTGATTCAGGGAAAACCAGAAAGGTTAGCTCCCACATTAACTCGCTTACTTGGTGGAGCAATGTCCATCCCTAGTGACACAGCTCAGACCATTGTACATTTTGTACAGACCAAAAAAACAGTTTCAGCTCAGGGACGCTTGAGGATAGGTCACAAAGAAAAAGTCATCCCAGCTGGGAGCGTAACCTGGATAAAATGTAAAGTACCACCGCAGCTTGCCCCTTGTGGTTCGCTAGTATTGTTTGAACCTGAGGAAAGCTGCCCGCAGCTACAACAGCTAGACATAGGTGAGGGTCTCTTAGAAATTCAGAGGGGGAAAACCCCCCATGTGAACCTACCTCTGGGAAACCAGACAAAACATGACATCATTCTACCTCGAAAATCTTTGATTGGCAGTATCCAACCCATTAAAAAAATTGTCCAAACTGACTCACTCCCAAACAGAGACACAAAGATCCAGAGTGTTACCACCCCCCCACCCAATTCAAACTGCTCACCGCTACTTTGGCATCCACCAGTTGATGTAAAACACCTTACAGAGGAGCAGCAAGGAGTTGTGAAAAAGTTGTTGTATGAGGAGTCAGCTGCTTTTGCAAAGGATGCCAATGATATTGGCTGCATTCCAAGTCTACAGATGTCACTAAACCTTAAAGATGACATTCCTGTACAAAAAGCCTACAGCTCAGTCCCAAAGCCATTGTTTAATGAAGTAAAAGAGTACATTCAGGACCTTTTGGCGAAAGGCTGGATCATCAAATCAAAGTCTCCTTACGCTGCCCCTGTTGTGTGTGTCCGCAAAAAAGACGGCACATTACGCCTTTGCATTGACTATCGTCTACTGAACCAAAAAACCATCCCTGATAGGCACCCACTGCCTCGAATCCAAGATCTGATCGACACACTGGGGGGCCATTCCTGGTTCAGTATTCTTGATCAAGGAAAGGCATACCACCAGGGATATATGGCAGAAGGTTCAAGGCACCTCACAGCCTTTGTAACCCCTGGGGTTATATGAGTGGGTTAGAATACCCTTTGGCCTCTCAAATGCTCCTGCAGCCTTTCAAAGGAGTATGGAAGAGATGTTGCATTCATTCAGGGATGAATGCTGCATCCCCTACTTGGATGACATTCTCTGCTACACTAAGACTTTTGAGGACCATGTTGAGGGTGTCCGCAAAGTCTTAAAAGCACTCCAACATCATGGCGTGAAACTGAGACCTGAGAAGTGCGAACTGTTTCGCAGGCAGGTGAGATATTTGGGCCGCCTTGTTTCTGCAGAGGGCGTGCAGATTGATCCAAAGGACCTGGAGGCTGTGCAGTCACTCACGGCCAAAACACCTCGGACTGTTGGTGATGTGAGACGGCTCCTGGGCTTCCTCAGCTATTATCGTAGCTACATCCAGGACTTCTCACGCATAGCAAAGCCTGTGTATGAACTTCTCCAAGCTAAGCCTGGCATGACACAGTCTCACCAAAAGAAACCCAAAAGTAACCAGTTACCTTCCAGTACACCTGTGGATTGGACTGGTGAACACCAGGGGGTGCTGGAGCAGCTTGTTGACATGCTCACCCAGCCTCCAGTCTTGGCCTACCCAGACTTCAACTTACCTTTCTTGCTACACACAGATGCTCTGAACAGGGCCTTGGTGCTGTACTTTATCAACTACAGGATGGTAGGTTGAGGGTTATTGGGTATGGCTCCCGGACATTGTCACAGGCTGAGAGAAACTATCGCCTGCACAGTGGAAAATTAGAATTCCTGGCTCTTAATGGGCAGTGTGCGAAAAGTTTAGAGACTATTTGTACTATGCGCCACACTTCACCATTTACACTGACAATAACCCGCTCACTTATGTGATGAGCACTGCTAAGCTCAATGCTGTCGGGCATCGTTGGGTTGGGGAGTTGTCAGACTTTCGGTTTGAGATCAAATATAGACCAGGAAAAGCAAACTCAGATGCTGACACGTTGTCCCGCATGCCCCTTGACATTAGCAAGTATGTGACAGAGTGCACTGAGGAGCTGTCTCCTGATGTGGTGCAAGCCACATGGGGTGGTGCTAAGGCAGCCCAGGAACAGGATGTAGCTTGGGTTGCTGCCCTTGCTCTCGCCACTAACACAAGCCAAGGGCCCCCAACGTCACTCCCAACCATCAGCAGTGAGGAGTTGGCCAAGGCCCAAAGGGAAGATCCAGCAGTGGGAGAAGTCATCCAGCTAAAAGAGACCAATGCTGTAATGACAAATGAGATACGACAAACAGTAAGTAGAGCAGCCAGGAGACTTCTCCATGAATGGAGCAAACTATATCTTGACAACGGACTTTTGTACAGACTGACCAGTGAAAGGCAACAACTAGTCCTCCCAGCTAGATACAAGGCCATAGTATTAAAGTACCTCCATGACGACATGGGACACATTGGCACAGAACGAGTACTGTCCCTAGTTAGGGAGAGGTTTTACTGGCCATTTATGAAGCAGGAAGTTGAGGAATATGTCACAAAGAAATGTCCCTGCATAAAGCAGAAAAAACCCGCTGTACATGTCCGTGCCCCAATGGGCACAATCAGTTCAAACTCACCTTTAGACCTTGTATGCATAGACTATCTCCACCTAGAACCCAGCCGAGGTGGATATGAATATATCCTGGTTGTAATGGATCATTTCACAAGGTTTGCTCAGGCATACCCAACCAAAAATAAGTCAGGAAGGACAGCAGCTGAGCGCATCTTTGGTGACTTTATTCAGCGTTTTGGATACCCTGGCAGGCTGCATCATGACCAGGGTCGTGAATTTGAAAATCAGCTCTTTAAGACTCTAAGAGAAAAAGCTGGTATTGGACATTCGAGGACCACACCATATCATCCCCAGTGTAATCCTGCTGAGAGATTTAACCGAACTCTCTTGCAGATGCTTAGAACACTTGGTGACAAAGAAAAGAACGCTGGAAAGATCACCTCCAACAAACAGTGCATGCCTATAACTGTACGCGACATGAGTCAACTGGGTATTGTCCTTATTTTTTGATGTATGGTCCATCACCCCCGTCTACCAATAGATTTGTTGTTTGGCCTGATTGGGGAGAAAAAAACTTTGTCTCACAGAAGCTATGCTGAAAAATGGGCAGAAAAGATGACTGAAGCATACAAGATTGCTTGTGAGAACAGTAGACTATCCAGTGAACGGGGCAAATCTTATTATGACAAGAAACTCAGGGGTGTCATCTTGCATCCTGGGGACAGGGTCCTCGTTAGAATCTCAGTGAGAGAGGGGGGCCCGGAAAACTCAGATCATACTGGGAAAGAAGCATCTATGTAGTCAAAGAACGGGTAGCTGACAACCCTGTGTATGTAGTGTACCGAGAGGCAGGAGATAGACAAAAGACCAGGTGCTCCACCGTAACTTGTTACTACTTGTGATGACTTACCAGTGGAGACTCACCAAACATCCCTGAGCCTACACCAAGGGGACGAACAAAAAGAAAGGACCAGTCACATGACAGAGAAATGAGGGGACAGTCAGAAGCAGCGAATCAGACTCTGAAGGCAGTAGTGAAACATTTTGGTTGAGGATTCCTGTGAGAGAGAGGGAGTCTACTCGGAGAAAGGCTTACCAGAGTACGCCTACTCCATCTCAGATAAACCCTGCAGAAGCAAACAGACATGTACCTGTATGGGAAAGAAATCACACTAATACGCTGGTCGGCCAGGAACAAGTCAGTCTGGGAGACAACCTTTCCGAAGCACTTTCATTACATGACTCAGTCCCATCAGAATGCGCAGAGGATGAAACTTTAGTCCCAAGCGAAGGAGAAGGATCTACACATCCACCTCCACTCACCCACCCGGAGGCATAAGAAGGTCGACTAGGGAGAGGAAGCCTAGACAGATGCTCACATATCAAACTTTGGGTGAACCTTCTTTTCAGCCTCACCCCCACTGTTGCAATGCTTTCCCCACCCTACATGCCACCAGGGATGGTTTCCCCTTATATTCCAGGACTCTCTGGCTTCACACCTTACCTCCCATACACTTACGCACCTCACGCATACAACACACCCTTGCTTTATTAAATGTTGTTGTTGTTTGTAAAATCTTTTGGAAAAAAAAATTAAGGTTTCAAATGTCAGGAGCCATTCTTATTTGTCAGGGACCGTGTGACACACCGTAATGTGTGGTCACATTATGTGGTTTGACTTTGTGGTATTGTGTGAATTTTGTTTGTAATTTTGTTAAATTAGGATCTTAGTTTTCTGATTTCTGTTACAAGATAAATGGAGTGC